>NC_138759.1:13397222-13624722 GCF_965113315.1 Podarcis vaucheri | reverse complement strand
TGCTTAAAATGCTGCAGTTTTGTGTACTTCCTCTAATAACTCGTCCTGGAGGAAATGTTCATGCAGTGATGCTGATGTGGAATAGAATGTCCCTACCTTCATCTGAGGAGTGTTGGAGGGTATGACATGGGTCTTGGAGAAACAAAAGGCTGGTAATGGCCTGGGCTGTTTGATAATAATAATAATAATTTATTATTTATACCCCGCCCATCTGGCTGGGTTTCCCCAGCCACTCTGCAAGCCACCGGCAAAACATAACTGCAAGCCACCGGAAAAACATAAGACCATGGTTTGCATTGGCCTGATGTAAGCAACAGACGAAAAATGCCTTTTGCAATGGTATTAATAAATAGGTTGCCAGGGTGACTGGGGAATGGGATGCTGGAAGCGGAAGGGGAGGAGTTTATTTCTGCAAGTGCTGCTGGGATGAAGGAGGAGGAAATGGTGCTGTCTAACCAAACAGATTTGACTATATAATGATATAATGATATTACTCTTGGTAAATGAGGACAATTGACAGTGAGAGTAATATTGGGAAAGCCAGTAAGGGGCTGTGTCATTAATGGAATTATATGGAGATGGTACATAAGTAATTAGATTTGACTGTGTGATTGCGTCATTAAATCAATTCAGGGTAAGAGCAAACAGTAATGAAAAGCAGCTGAGTTTTGGGAAGGAAAAAAAAAAGAAATATTCAGAGTGTGTGCCCAAATTTTTCAACACTTCTGAAAGTTTTGCAGACCATTCCTGTGAGCAGTTTGGGGTCAGGCTTAGCCAAGAACCACAGGGCACCATGCACAAAGAAATTCTGTGCAAACCTTGTTGCTGGGAATGCAAGAAGTGCCAAAAAGCATTGCAGGCGGAAATGCCTGACCACCATTCATTGCAATGGGATGCGTAGACTGAAATCACATCAATTGGAAGCATTAAAATCCATTGCACTATTAGGCTCACTGGGAAATAACTGTGGCGAGGGGAGAACATGCTTAGTAAATAAAATTTGACCAAGTCCTCAAGATTGTAAACAGGTCCCCCCCCCCATGTGGAATGTAGCAGGGTGGGGCCCTTTCACATGGGTTTTCTCTCTTATCTCCATCATCCTGATTAAGGCAGATGAGAAGGCACAGCAGTTGCCTTTTATCAGCTGCTTATAAACTAGCAACTTGACTATGCTAAGATACTGGATTAAAAGGAGGGGGGACTGTAATTGAATCAATTACCCAATTCGTTTTACCGGGTTTTATAGGAGATGGAGTGAAATAGCCACCAGAGAAGCCAGCACTCAAATTCATTCAACCTCTCTCCCCTCTGCTTTGCCCCTTTGCATCAACAGCTTTTAATACCTTTCCGCTTTTAAAATTGCAATGGCTTGGCAGTCTCACCGCCTCCACTGTTCTCCCCCAACGCTTGGGTGTAGTTTTTCATTCTTGATGCACTAATGAAATGATGGGCATCTTACAGAACAGGAGATGTCATTACCATTCTCCTCAGCCAGGCTCAATGAGAGCTTTAGGGATCTCTCAGAACCCACCTGAATTAGAGCGAAGCTTTGAAAGGTCCCAAATTCTTCTCTGGGTGAAATCAAAAGCCCAGCCAAAGGAGAATTCTCAACTTTGCCTTCCCTGTCCTCTCACCTTCAATGGGATTAGTAGGTGGCCAGATGGTAAAGATCACAGAACTTCTGCACCTTTAGTGGTCAAAGTTGGTGGTGGTGGCCAGAGGACTCCTGCACCTCCCTGCCAACACACCACCACAAAACACCACAACACAAAAGTCTGAAACCAGTTGCTGCAGGAGTCAGTGATGGCCACTCACTTGGGTGGCTTTAAAGGAGGATGAGACACTCACACAAAAGGGATTTGGCAAATTCTTGCAGGTAAAGGTTACTATCAATGGTTGCCAGCCATGAGAGGTCCGCTTCCACAGTCAGAGGCCGTATGCTTCTGAATACTCATTGCTGGAAACTGCTGGAGGGGGGAGAGTGTTGTTGAACCTGGATCCTGCTTGCAAACTTCCCATAGGCATCTGGTCAGTCACTGTGAGAACAGGATTGATCCAGAGAGCCAGTGTGGTGTAGTGGTTAAGAGCGGTAGACTTGTAATCTGGGGGACCGGGTTCGCATCTCCGCTCCTCCACATGCAGCTGCTGGGTGACCTTGGGCCAGTCACACTTCTCTGAAGTCTCTCAGCCTCACTCACCTCACAGAGTGTTTGCTGTGGGGAAGGGAAAGGAGACTGTTAGCCACTTTGAGACTCCTTCGGGTAGTGATAAAGCGGGATATCAAATCCAAACTACTACTACTACTACTATTCTTCTTCTTCTTCTTCTTCTTCTTCTTCTTCTTCTTCTTCTTCTTCTTCTTCTTCTTCTCTTATGTTCAAATGGCCACCGAGGTGCTGAAATGAAAGACTAGCCAATGACGGATCTTGGGGTATCAAATATCATCTATGCCCTGTGCAATGCCAAAAATTGGCACCCTTCTGCATCTTGCACTCCATTCTAAATAATAGTTGTGGTGTCACTAGCAGTGCCCCTGAGGCTCCATGCCTAATGTGACTGAATTGGTCACACTCCTCTAAATTTGCCTCCGAAACTAGCCAGAACATTGCCTGGGAGAAAAGGAAAGTCTTTGCCTTGGGCTGGAAAGATGTTAATGTTGGTTGCCAGGTGAGTCTTCTTGGGGAGAGTTTTCCATGAATGAGCCACTGAAAATGCCTCTCTCTGCCTTGTCACAATCCTCCACAGGTCTACTGGAGGGAGCACTCAGTGGAGCAAGTGCAGATGTTCAGCCCTCAACCTGTGGAGGATAGTGGGATAGTTGCTGCAGTAGAAGCACCAACCGCACAGAGAGAGGGGAAAGGTTTTCATTTTCCCTCCTTCCTGCCTCTCCATCACCAGGGTTCCAGTGCACCAGGGTGCAAGGCCTGGTGAACCAATGATCTAGGCAATTTCCTAGATTCCATCCTGTAGTGGCTTCATATGGTGATTCACCAAATTTATCTCACAGAAGGCCAGTCCTGTCTTGCAAACCTGTACAAGTTCATTAAGGGAGCTAGGGATAGCTCTGTGGATAGCTCAGCTGATAGAACATGATAGAGCTCTTAATCTGGGGGTCATGAATTCAAGCCCCACTTGGGGTGAAATATTCCTGCGTTGCAGGAGATTGGACTAGAATTCAGCGGTTCTCAACTTGTGGGTCCCCAGATGTTGTTGGACTACAACTCCCATCATCCCTGAGCTCTGGCCTTGCTAGCTAGGGGTGATGAGAGTTGTAGTTCAACAACATCTGGGGACCCACAGGTTGAGAAAGGCTGGACTGTGTGATCCCTGTGGTCTCTTCGAATTACTCTATGATTCTATGAGAGTGGCTTCATGAAAAATTCACAAGCATTTTAGTGCAGATCTCTCCTAATATACACATTTGCATGCAATATCGCCTAATATACATGCATTTTGAAAAGCTAACTTCCCCAACATAATGCAGTTTTGTATACAGTTTTCACCAATATACAAATTTGTATGCACACTATTATATGCATTTTTGTACACATTAGTTTGTTGAAGAACAGCATTGCAAGATTCACATTTTGAAGGATGGCTGTGTTTCAGTTTGTGCACAGTGTTGGAAAGTGCAAATTATTAAACGTAAACCGAATCATATTCCTCTCCCCTCCCCCATCCCTATCCACACTGCTGACATTTCCAAATTTAGACTCGTAGGGTTTCAAAATCATAGCCATCCAAAACAGGTAAGTCACATCGTTGCAGTTACAATCAGCCCCCAGTAAGGGGAGTTGAGGCTTCGCGTCTTCCTTGGCTTCGCAAACCGTTTTTGACAAGGTCACATCAACAGCCATCCTTTTGAAAACAAAAGTCAGAAATTAAACACTGTTGGATACACAAAGACATCTTCTCTGCACGGTCAATCAAGCAGCATCTCTCTGTCCGAGAGGTGAAGCGTAGAGAGTGAGAGAGAGGGCGGATTTCTGCCACTGTGATCATTAGGTCCTTCTTTCTCTGTTTTGAAGCCAAGCAAATGAGGCGTGTTTTGGAAGTCAGGGGTCTCCTGCCCCTTTCCACCTGAGTGACAGATCTTAACAGACAAGTTGCCTCTAATGGACAACTCTGCCTCCCATCGCAGTCACAGACCTCCTCCCTCCCCATTAGTAGTGCATGGCAGGCGCAGAAATTACTTAGATAGGGAAAGCAATCAAAGGAACAGGCTGGGTGGAAAGGGACTTTTATAAGTCATTGCAATGTGTGATGGTCACAGCCAGCAAGGCGCAGTGACCCCGGGGACCGCTCATGGCTCAAACACCCCAGCAAAGATGGTCATTAAACTCCTAAACCCTGACAGGAAAATATATACGGTGGAAGCCTTAGAGGCCCGAGCAATTGCCATAAAAAAATTAACCATCTTCCAGTGGTTTTTATTTTCCAGTAAATGCCACAGAGCTCATAGGTTTATGAGAGCCCTGAATCTCTGTGGCAAGGAATGGGGGGGGGTGTCCACCCAGGGAGGGGGAATAACAAATGTTCTCCCTGGTGCCCAGACCAGGGAATACAGAGGCCAAGACATCGTTGTTGTGTTTCTACAAGTGCCTGGACATGATTTGCAGTTCAACAATCTGCAATGGAATAATAACTTCCTCTATTTCCGAGGTTCAGAAGTGAGTGCCGCCACATAACCAAAGAGCCTCAATCATGAATTTGTTACATGAAAATTAGCTGCGTTTTGTCAATCCCGAATTGTCAGGGAACTGACATCGGCGCTAGAGGCGGAGGGAAGGCTCCCAAATGATGCTGGAGAAGGACCCAGCAGGGAGAGAGGCAACTCAGCTGGGGAAGGAAATAGCGTAACACCAGGGATAAAGGGGGGCAGATGGGGGAACTGGCGAGAGGGCTCCAGGACACTTCGCCAGACACCAGCGGGGAGAGCACTGGTCCTCCGCTACCCACACCCTCCCTGCGCAGAAGACTTCCGTGCAGGGAGAGTAGGAGGAGACTTGGCTTCAAACAGCTTTTATGCTGGAAAAGGTTTAAGAAACGCCCACTGACGGATTCTGCTAGCGACTGAGGCAGCCACAAAGTGAAGGGCTGTCCAGACAGAAAGGTTAAACAAGGCAACATAGCCAGGAGTGGCGGCAACTTATGCACGAGCAACCCCATACACATTACACAAATCTTCCAATGTTCAGCTTTGTTGGGTGTCATCAAGTTCTCATTTTATGAGAGAGGAAGAATATCTGCCCGCAAGTTAAGGAACACTCAGATTTGTGTCTCCCCACTTCCCAAGTTCTTCTACAGTTCATAATGTTAGCACATCTGCATGCTGCTTAGCTACTGGTAGAGATAAATGATAAGTTGGATTCAGTTTGCATTTAAAAGACAAATCCATTAAATTCACACTTTCCACAACAGGCTAAACGAAACACTGCTGTCTGTCAAAGTTTGCACCTACCCAAATTTTGTGAGGCAGTTCTCCAGCCAAGCAATGTTTACAAAAATGCACAAGAGAAAGTGTGCCTAGAAATGAATATGTTAGTGAAAATAACATGCAAAACGCATTACATGCAAAAAAATATGTGTTCATTATTCGAAACTGCATGCAAAGGTGTGTTTAGTAGGAGAAATTCACACTAAAATGCTAATGCATTTTCATGAAGATTTTGCTGTGCAAATGTTGAAAACTAAAATTGAGCTTGGGGGAAAAAAGAACTGGAGAGAACTGAACTGGACCAGTCCAGTGCTGGTGTGGACTCTTAGACACTTTTACTGTTTTCTGTGCGTAAGGTGAGGGAGTGGAGATATGTCCGAGGAAAGAAAAAAGCCGAATGCTCCTCCTAATGGACACATCCTGTTTTTGAGGTTCAGCTATGCCCTTCTAATTTCCTGTCCTGCTGTTCACATAAATAGCTACTCTCTACCAGGCAGATTCCCACATTACTCGTCATATGCTCCATATCAACAAACAGCAGCACAGTACAATTTACACTACACAGAGAAGACCTGCATGGAATCTGGTTATTTTTTTAAAAAATAAAGTTTGCAATGTAGCCATTTCTGCCTGGGTCTGATAGAATTTGAGCTTCCATTTCGCCCAATGAACAATAGGAACGGACCCCCTCCGTGAAGCACGCCACTATCTCTGCTCGCAGCCCCCTGGCCCCCTGCTGTTTCATGTTTATTAACTGAGAAAAAACGTGGGCAAATTGCCACCAGGACTGGTGTACTTCTGAAGAGATCAGCAGGTGCCCACTGCCCTGGGAACATGCCAAGAGAGCTGAAGACTGCTGATTACCCATCAGCACCTGCTTCAGCTGTCAAAAGGTTGATTGGATGGGAATGTCTTCCAAATAAGCACTGGAACATCAATTTGCAAAACTTGTACATGAGATGGAGGAGCTGTGGTGTGCAGAGACGCCTGACAGGAAGTTCAAGAGTAGATGGGAGGCTTCCTAAACATGCTTGCGGGTTTCCCATATGCATGATCTGGTTGGCCACTGGGAGAAGAGAATGGTGGACCAGGTGGACCATTGGCCTGATCCAGGGGACTCTTGTTATGTTGAGGACCAGTGTTGCCATCTCACTTGCCCACCAACAAAAAATAGGCTGGAACCGGGAAATTTGTGAGTGGTAGCCATTGAGCAGGGGACGTGGGTGGCGCTGTGGGTTAAACCACTGTCGGCTTGGGAGAGCACATCTTTGCTTAAAACTCTGTCTTGCCATGTGATGCCCAAAATCTTCCTGGTGCAGTGCATGTGGAAGGTGTTAAGGCATTGCTCCTGATGGCAAGTTGCCCATGACTCAGCAGCGTGATCAACACGCAAGCCTGGTGGATCTTCATCTTGGTATTAGATGTGAGCATCACATTCTCCCACACCCTTTTGGAGAAGGGAGCCAGTTCAGCACCAACGGAGAGTTTGCTGGTTTTGGTGGACCACAGGTAGACAAAATCTACCCACCTCAATCGTCTGTTCTACGGGAAGCTTGATTCAGGCACCAAGACCATTGGCAGATCAACTCTTTGTTACAAAGATGTAACAAACGTGCAGTTTCCCACCCTGCTGTAATATATGTCTAACCTGAAAAAAACAACGATGAGGTATTTCTAATTTATTTTAAGAAATAGTACTGTATTATATACCATTCTGTGGGGCCATTCTGGCTGCAGCATTCATCCTTCTGTCGTTCTAGCCTAGTTCACTGCAGCTTAGAAAGAAGTGCTTAACTTTAGATAAATCATGGTGATGTTTTCCCCAGGAGCCCAGCGGTGGTTTTCCTTTTAGGGAATTAGCCCTGATCTCCATTTATTCCTAAGCCTCATCTGTAGACGTTTTAAACGAAAAAGCTGAGCAGCTGGAATGTTCATAAACATGCCAGAGCACTGCAGAAGCTGAGACAATAGCTCTGGTTCTTTCAGAGACTGTACATAGTGTTCGCCCCTGGCTTTTGGCGGCTGGGGAGCAAAGTCACTTCCAGGCTGGTGATTTATCAAGCACTTATCCTGACTGGCTTGCAACGAGTTTACATGACACCAGCTGTTTATTAAGTATCCATTCTGATTTGTTTGGGGGTTGGGGGTTTCTACAATGTTGTTTCTGCCACTGTCCCATGCTCTTTAGTGCGTTTCCACATCACTTTCCTTACCGCAGAAACTCTTTTTCTCTCTCCTTTCTTGATGTAGGCTGCCATAGTGCCAAAAAGAACTTTTAATTTCGCCACGTGACTTAACAGTTTGAGATTGACTCCTACCTGCAAAACAACGGCTTAGGTTGCAAACACGCCATACATGTAAAGGACATTCCCCACCCCAAAGAATCCTGGGAAATGTAGTTTACCCCTCACAGAGCTAAAATTCCAACCACCCTTAACAAACTACAGTTCCCAGAATTCTTTTTTTATTATTATTTTTATTCAGTTTCCAATACAAGATTTAAACATACATTTTCAGTATTGTCACAGATACATAATTTTGACTTCCTTCAGCTCATCCGCGAATCTTCCGTTTTCTAATCTTCTATCCGCAATTCTAAATTTAACATTGTCTTTTGTTTTAAATAAACCTATTCCCTTGTTCCCTTTTTTACAGTGTTTCTAATATTATTTCTTCACAAAGTTTCCTGTAAACCCACAAACGTTATTTGTGCATCACATCAATTCCCAGAATTCTTGTGTGTGTGCCTGCATTAAATTTGTACTGTGTACACAGCCAGTCTGGAAGTGTCCTCAATTTATATGTGTTTTTGCAATAATTTGGGGAAACCACAATTTTTCTGAATATCAGTCCAACCCTTGCTTTCAGCTTGATGCCTTTTTAGTTTGTTTATGACCCAGAAGAAAAAGCATCCTTAAAGCTGACTGAGAGCTGACTTTTTGACTGTGCAAACACATACAAGGAAACCCTTCTGAGGCGTGAAGGCTGCACATTCAAAAGCAAGAGCCTATTTCAGTTTTCAAGAGCAACAGGAGGAAATGGAGACAGAGATACAAACGAAGAGATACAAACGAAAGCTTTCATAGGCCAAGAGGAGCCTGTATTTATTCCACAGGCTGTAGCTGTTCTGCTGCTGCTGCTTCTTGGCACTGACGTTTCCCCTCGCTTGATTTTCGGACAAATGACAGGAGTGTTAAACATGCTGCTCCAATATACACAGGCGGAAAAACTCTGTATGTAGCTCACTTGCAGATGGAGCTCCTGGCAAGCAGCACCATCATCCATGGAAGCTCCGGAAAGTAAGTAACTTTCTAGAAACTTACAATAATCTGACTCCTCTCCTTATGTTTCTTCTGTGCTGAACCTTAAAAAACAAAACAAAGTATGCTAGAAATATGCACTGAGGGGGTTCTCCTTTCAATTAGATTGGTTCTGAATTCGTCATTAGGATCTAGGAACATAGGAAGCAACCTTATCCTTAGAGCCAGCGTGGTGTAGTGGTTAAGAGCGGTGGACTCGTAATCTGGGGAACCGGGTTTGCTTCCCCGCTCCTCCACATGCAGCTGCTGGGTGACCTTGGGCTAGTCACACTTCTCTGAAGTCTCTCAGCCTCACTCACCTCACAGAGTGTTTGTTGTGGGGGAGGAAGGGAAAGGAGAATGTTAGCCGCTTTGAGACTCCTTCGGGTAGTGATAAAGCGGGATATCAAATCCAAACTCTTCTTCTTATCCTGGGTCAGATCATTGGTCCATCTAGCTCAATATCGTGTGTGCTAACTGGCAATGGCTCTTCAGGGTTTCAGGCAGGTTGCCTCTCCCAGACTTACCTGGAGATGCTGGGGATTAAAAGTGACACCTTCTGCATGAAACACAGATCCTTTGCTGCTGGGCTGCAGCCCTTCGCCGAGCAGAGTTGAAAACAGAATATTATGTTGATTGAGTGTGTTGGTGGCAAAAGAAAAAGAAAAAAAAACCCTCTTTCAACCCAAGTTGAATGCTGGTCTTAAGGAGAGAGGGGTTAGAGTTGCACCTTGGGCAGTATTTTTCTGCAAGGTCACAATCTCCTCCTTCATCCTTGCAGCCCTGCACACACCTGGGCAGTCCATGACTGGACCAGCTGGAGATGCTCCAGGGGCAAGATAGTTGTGGTCCAGCTACTTCTGCCAAGGTTAAAAAAAGAAAAGGTAAAGGACCTCTGGGCAGTTAAGTCCAGTCAAAGGTGACTATGGGGTTGTGGCACTCATCTCGCTTTCAGGCCGAGGGAGCCAGTGTTTGTCCACAGACAGCTTTCCGGGTCATGTGGCCAGCAGGACTAAACTGCTTCTGGTGCAACAGAACACTGTGACGCAAACCAGAGCACATGGAAATGCCATTTACCTTCCTGCCACAGCAGTACCTATTTATCTACTTGCACTGGCATGCTTTCAAACTGCTAGGTTGGCAGGAGCTGGGACAGAGCAACGGGAGCTCACTCTGTTGTGGGGATTCAAACTGCCGACCTTCCAATTGGCAAGCCCAAGAGACTCTGTGGTTTAGACCACAGCGCCAATCAGCCTGCTGTCACCAGGATGGAGGCTAGAGGGCAGAGGTGAATGTGTGTGGAAACTAGCCTACTGATGGAAAGATATTCCGCACATCCAGTTGTAATTTTAGACTCTGGGCTTAATGGTCTTATGGTGGAGTCCCTTTCTTAGATGATACTGCTTCACATACTTAAAAACATAGTAAGCCAGAGCTGCTGCATCTGGGCTTCTCCTGCTCCTGTGGCCCTGGGCTTCTGTCCAAAAGACCTACAATGGATGCTTGGGTTGCGAACATGATCTGTACGGGATGCACTTCACAACCCACAGTATTCGCAACCCGCGTTTGTGCATCTGCGCACATGCAGGTTGCGATTCGGTGCTTCTGCACATGCGCAAAGTGTGATTTAGCGTTTCTGTGCATGCGCGACTGCTGAAACCCAGAAGTAACCCATTCTGGTACTTCCAGGTTTCAGCAGTCCACAACCCAAAAAAACGCAACCTGAAGCAGCTGTAACACGAGGTATGACTGTACTTTGATGGTGCCACCAGATCAGAGCAACTGCCTTCTCCATCACCAAAATGTACAGGCTGAGCAGAGAAGTAGGAGGCTTGCAGTTCCTGAAACAACACCCATCCCTTCTCAAAGAAACAGCTGCTTCTTGAAAACTAGATGCAGAACCTGAAATTTATTTCCCTGGCCAAATTGAAATTTCTTCCCTTGGCCAAATGCAAACAGTCTCTTTTGTTGTGTACATCCGCTCAGACCGAAAGCTGATTTCAGCCTCCAACCTAGGAATGGAGGAAGCTTTCAAATGCCATGTCAAAGAACAGCCCTCTCCCCTCCTGAAGTCTCTGGTATTCAGAGTATATCCCTGGAGCAACTGGTATTCAGAAGCATTGCTGCATCCGACTGTGGAGGCAGAACACAGTCTTTACCTCCCTCAAATTGTTTAACCCTCTTTTCAAGCCATCCAAGCGGTGGGGGGTCACTGTGGTGGGAACAGGGATATTGGGGTGGGCAGGTCCGGCGCAACCATTGGGCAGAGGGAGGCAACCACCTCTGGGGTTATGGCACCTCCTGGAAATTGCCCTCTGTTGGAGAGTGACATAAGGTAGCCAGCAGCCCTTGGGTGTGCAGGCAGATACTGCTAGCTTACTGCCAGTGTTTGAGTCAGATCTCAATCCACTCACTTTCTGAACATGGGAAGGGGAGCCATCTTGTCCTTTGCCTCAGGCAGCAAAAAGTCTTGGGCCAGCTATGAGTTGGGGCAGGGCTGTACATTATGGTTACCAGATTTTCCCCCCAATGCATCTGGGGACACTTATGATTATTATTATTTTAGAAGTTGAGTAGCAACAGGGAGTCAGTAGTGGGGATGGTGAGGCAAAAGACCCTGGGCCCAAGTACACATGCATATTGTATAAAGGTGCAAAGCCCTTCTTTCGCACCCTGTGAAACATAAATGCGCAGAGACTGGGCAACAGCGCGCCCCGTGTTCGTGACTCCTGAGCCTTCCTCAGTCTCCTTCCCCCTACCCCCTTTGTTTTGACAGATCAGGGGTGGCTCGGGAGTCACGGGCGGGCAGCCGTTGCCCATGAGAGGCCAGCCTGGTAGCGCAGTTGGCTCTGGCTGGCTTCAGGAGCTGCTCGCTGCCGTGGCGCAGGAAAAATGGCAGGCGCCATGGCAGCAAGCAGCTCCTGAAGCCAGCCAGAGCCAACTGCGCTACCAGGCTGGCTCCCGGCTTCTGAGGCTGGCACTGCCATGTTTCCTGGGGACAGATTTGCAAATCTGGGGACATTCCATGGACAGATTTTGTCCGGGGACAGATTTGCAAATCTGGGGACTGTCCCCAGGAACTGGGGACGTCTGGTAACCTTACTGTACATGCCATGCCTGCTCCACACTTGATTCTTCCACATGCCCTGTGAATGCCTGAACAGAACTCTTTATTGCCCAACATAGAATTGTAGAATTGTAGAGTTGGAAGGGACCGCAAGAATCATCTAGTCCAACCCCTACATCTATTGTTTGTGCCCAAGCCAATAAAGAGGACTCCATCTAGCTCACACCAATGCAGCTGAGGAAAGTACAGTCTCTTCTAGGTCCTTAAGATCTCATATCCTAAGCCCTCCTTTCCCTGCAGAAAGTAAAAAGGACGCAGCATTTTTTTCATGCAAAATCCACACCGCAGCTTTCTGTGGCTTTCGTGTTTGCAGACATCATGAAGCAAAAGAAGAATCAATTTCTCTGTGACTTTATGCCCTTCCTCCTCCTTCTCCTCCTCCTCTTTTAATTTGATCCAGCGATAAAACTACTCAGCCATAGGAGTAAAACAAAATCTAGAAAAATCGCACAGCTAAACGCTCTGTTGGCAAAGTCCGCTTCAACAGCAAAGTGTTTGGTTCTGCTTTCGGATTCCGTTATGAGCTGCATAGATCCCTCATTGGTCCGAGAAGCGGCCCAGTGCTTTTGGCCTGCCAGTCTTCACTGAAGCTTCGCCTTCTCCCTTTCTGAGCAATTCAAGTCCCTTCATTTAATTCCAATGGAAACTTTAGTGTTTTCAGCCCTGGCCGGTCTGCAGCTGAACGGCTCCTTTCTGGATCTTGTTTCCAGGTCTCGAGAGGACTGGGTTTGATCACCTCGTCTGATTACATCTTTGACAGCTTTAAAGGAATTTGCACAAGGGGAAAGGAGAACAGCGGTGGTTCCTGTGAAGGTTTGGGAGCTAGGACTCCCAAGTTTGATGCACCTGCCGGAGACTTGAGAATACATCTTGCCCTGCAAGGAACAGGTACAAACCTCAGCCAGTGTGTGTGTGTGTGTGTGCGCGCGCGCGCGTGTGTGTGTGCCGTTTTGTCTTTCAGTAAAATAAGAAACTGCCTTATATTGAAGCTGAACATTGGTCCATCTATCTCAATACTGGCTGCACTGGCTGGCAGCAGCTCTCCACGGCTTCACAAGGAGGATCTCTCAGTTCTACCTGGAGATGTTGAGAATTGAATTTGGGACCTTCTGCAAGCAAACCAGATGCTCTGTCATTAAGCTACACCCCTTCGCCATACAATCTTTCAGCTTTGTCCTGGAAACAAAGTTTTGCAATGGAGAGAAAAGCTGGTTGACTCAAGCCTCTCGGAATACTTTAGCAGAGGAGGTCCATATTGTATTTTACTTTTAAATACAAAACACATATTGGGGGGGGGGACTTTGAAAGCCAGCCATCCTGCTGTTTATTTTTAATGCAATGTGCTTTTTTTTAAAAAAAAATATCTCTCCCTCCAATAGCAAACAGCTGTTGAGTGGATGCTAGTTGCTCAACAGCTCATTCTTCTTGTGCAACTGTTACACAACTGCCAGTACCGCACAGCAGTACCTCGGGTTAAGTACTTAATTCGTTCCGGAGGTTCTTAACCTGAAACTGTTCTTAACCTGAAGCACCACTTTAGCTAATGGGGCCTCCTGCTGCCGCCGCTGCGCTGCCACGACACGATTTCTGTTCTCATCCTGAAGCAAAGTTCTTAACCCGAGGTACTATTTCTGGGTTAGCGGATTCTGTAACCTGAAGCGTATGTAACCTGAAGCGTATGTAACCTGAAGCGTATGTAACCCGAGGTACCACTGTACTTGTAAATTCCCTTCTGCAACAACTTCCTGTGGGTGCAACAAGTGTCCTGCTTAGTGACTTTCACTTAGCACTATTAATTATTATTATTATTATTTATTAAATTTGTATACCACCCTTCATTGTCAGATATCAGGGCGATTCACGGCAACTTCACAGCATTGGATGCAACCCCATTTTCCTCCACCGCTTTTTAAGACGGACCCCATATTGTGAAGGAAATGTGGTGCAGTTGAATAGATCACTCACATAGCCTTAAGAATATATTGCCTTGCATGAAAAGCAGCAGCAGTGGTGGTTCCAGTGGTGGTGTATCAGCTTCCATGGGTGTTCAACTGATTGCATATCTGCCTTTGGAGAGATGTTCCCACACACCCCAAACCACTAACTTTGTAGCCGGACGCTAATATTGTGTACAGTTCTGTCCAGCTCACTTCAAATAGGATATTAATGAGTTGGAAAACATCTACATTGGCTGCCAGCATGTTTCCGAGCACGATTCAAAGTGTAGGTGCTGACCTTTAAAGCCCTAAATGGCCTCAGATCTACATACTTGGAGGAGCGTCTCCACCCCCATCATCCAGCCCAGACACTGAGGTCCAGCTTTGAGGGCCTTCTGGTGGTTCCCTCACTATAAGAAGTGAGGTTGCAGGGAACCAAGGCAGAGGACCTTCTCGGTGTTGGCGCCCGCCCTGTGGAACGCCCTCCCACCAGATGTCAAGTAGATAAGACATCCGAAGGCAGCCCTGTATAGCATGGGTAGGCCAACTAAGGCCCGGGGGCCAGATCCGGCCCAATCGCCTTCTAAATCAGGCCTGTGGATGGTCCAGGAATCAGCGTGTTTTTACATGAGTAGAATGTGTCCCTTTATTTAAAATGCATCTCTGGGTTATTTGTGGGACCTGATGTTTCTACATGAGTAGAATGTGTGCTTTTATTTAAAATGCATCTCTGGGTTATTTGTGGGGCATAGGAATTCGTTCACACACACACACACCCAATATAGTCCGGCCCCCCCACAAGGTCTGAGGGACAGTGGACCGGCCCCCTGCTGAAAAAGTTTGCTGACCCCTGCTGTATAGGAACATTTTTAATGTTTGATGTTTAACTGTAGTTTCATAATTTACTGGAAGTCATCCAGAGCGGCTGGGGCTACCCAGTCAGATCAGCAGCATATAGATAAATCATCATCATTATTATTATTATTATTATTATTATTATTATTATGGCAACCGAAATGATCAAGGGGATGTAGTAACTCCCCTATGAAGGAAGGTTGCAACATTCAGGATTTTTTAGTTCAGAGAAAAGGCATAGAAGAGGTGACATTGTAGAAATCTATAAAATTATATGTGGAAAAGTGGACAGAGAAAAGTCTTTCTGAAGGAGCGTCTCCACTCCCATCGTTCTGCCCGGACGCTGAGGTCCAGCGCCGAGGCCTTCTGGCGGTTCCCTCGTTACGGGAAACAAAGCTACAGGGAACCAGGCAGAGGGCCTTCTTGGTAGTGGCACCTGCCCTGTGGAACGCCCTCCCATCAGATGTCAAAGCGATAAACAACTACCTGACATTCAGAAGACATCTGAAGGCAGCCCTGTTCAGGTAAGTTTCTAACGTGTGACATTTTAGTGTATTTTTGGTCTCTGTGGAAGCCGCCCAGAGTGGCTGGGGAAACCCAACCAGATGGGCAGGGTACAAATAATATATTATTATTATTATTATTATTATTATTATTATTATTATTATTATTATTATTTCTCCCTCTCTCACAACACTAGAACTCGTGGACAGATAAAACAAAGTGCTTCTTCACAGTGGTGAAGCTGCATGCTTTGCTACCGGGGGCGGAGAGCAGGTGGGGGCATGGCCGGCGCCCCAGGTCGTGGCATGCATCTGGGGGCATGGCGCACTACCCTCGGGGGTGTTGTGTGTGTTCTGGGGGCGTGACGTGCCACCTGGGGGGGCATGGCACCCGGTGTGCGCAGGGGGTGGCACATGTCCGGGGGGGTGCCCACCGCGATGGCACCCTACCGGAATAGTGGTGCCAGGGGCAGTGCGCTCCCTCCACATCCCAGTTCCTCCGCCAGTGCTTCTTCACGCAATACAGAGTTAAACTATGGAACTCCCTGCCACAGGAGACAGTAATGGCTACCAACACGGCAAATTCATGGAGGAGAGGGCTATTGATGGATCCTAACCATGATGGGATGCAGGTGGCGCTGTGGATTAAACCACAGAGCCTAGGACTTGCCGATCAGAAGGTCGGCAGTTCAAATCCCCACGACGGGGTGAGCTCCGGTTGCTCGGTCCCTGCTCCTGCCAACCTAGCAGTTTGAAAGCACATCAAAGTGCAAGTAGATAAATAGGTACCACTCCAGCGGGAAGGTAAACGACATTTCCATGTGCGCTGCTCTGGTTTGCCAGAAGCGGCTTAGTCATGCTGGCCACATGACCTGGAAGCTGTCAGGGCACACAATTAGCAGGGTGTACTGCGCACAAGCTAGCAGTTCGAAAGCATGTCAAAGTGCAAGTAGATAAATAGGTACCGCGCTGGTGTGAAGGTAAACAGCGTTTCTATGCACTGCTCTGGTCCGCCAGAAGTGGCTTAGTCATGCTGGCCACATGACCCAGAAAAACTGCCTGCAGACAAACGTTGGCTCCCTCGGCCAGTGAAGCGAGATGAGCGCTGCAGCCCCAGAGTCGGTCATGACTGGACCTAATGGTCAGGGGTCCCTTTACCTTTACTGCGCACACAGGGACACGGGTGGCGCTGTGGGTTAAACCACAGAGCCTAGGACTTGCCGATCAGAAGGTTGGCGGTTCGAATCCCCGCGATGGGGTGAGCTCCCGTTGCTCGGTCCCAGCTCCTGCCAACCTAGCAGTTTGAAAGCACGTCAAAGTGCAAGTAGATAAATAGGTACCGCTCCAGCGGGAAGGTAAACGGCGTTTCTGTGCACTGCTCTAGTTCGCCAGAAGCGGCTTAGTCATGCTGGCCACATGACCCGGAAGCTGTACGCCGGCTCCCTCGGCCAATAAAGCGAGATCAGCGCCACAACCCCAGAGTCAGTCACGACTGGACCTAATGGTCAGGGGTCCCTTTACCTTTACCTTTAGCCATGATGGCTTTGCTCTGCTGCCATGGTTGGAGGCAGAAATGCTTCTGGATACCAGTTGCTGGAAACCACAGGAGGGGAGAGTGCCCTTTGCTCTCAAATCCTGCTTGCTGGTTTCCCACAGGCAACTGTTCAGCCACTATGAGAACAGGATGCTGCACCAAATGGGCCATTGGCCTGACCCAGCTGGCCCTTCTTATGTTCTTAGGTTCTTAATCGGGTTGCAATGGGACATGATGTTTGTGGTTGTTTTACACGGCTCTGGATAATTGCACCTGACAAAGGGGAACCCCATCCTTCGCTCTTGCTGCGAAAGGAGGCTATACCCTATTATTTACCAAATGCGTCCAGAACATTAGAGCTGGAACGTTGAACAGAGGATCAGTTGACGCGTGGGAAGCCAGAGGAACAGTGGAAGCATCCCTCCTGATTAATTCATTATCAGCCCGTTTGGGGAGCCTGATACACCCGCTTCCAGTTACACCAGCACACTTTGCTGCCTGCCATTACACGATTTTGTTTTCAGATTGTACGCGATAAGGTTACTTCATTATTAATATATGCACAACCGCACGCATATATATACATAAATGTTGTATCTGTGCCGGAGCACACAGCCTCTGGAAGTGTTAATAGTTAAGATAAACTAAGTCCATTATCACTGGGAATGACTATTTCTATGACCCTATTTGCAATAAAACCAGATTCAATGATATGAGAAAATTGCTGGGTTTTGGAATAATTGAACCAGGCTGCATGAACCCGTACAAAGGCATCATTTACAAAGTACTTTGCTTGTCTCAAGTATTTATTCCTGCAGAAGGAAATGGGGGGAAGAAGAGTTCATATTGCTTATGCTGTTTTCCTGTGTTCATACTCTGTCTATATCTATCTACCTATCATCTATATCTATCTATCTATCTATCTATCTATCTATCTATCTATCATCTACCTACCTACCTATCATCTATCTGTCTCTATCTGTCTGTCTGTCTGTCTGTCTATCTATCTATCTATCTATCTATCCACACACACACACACACACACAAAAAAAAAAAACCTCTACTGTTAGACTTCTCATTTCCTTCCTTGGAAAGGGCAAGAGAGGAACTGTGAGCTTCTGTTGAATCACATCCCTCTTTAGAAGAGTTCGCAGTGATTGAGAAGACCTCTTGCTCACTCAACAACCTGCAAAGTGGTTTGCAGAACGTTATAAGTGCCTGTTCACGTACTATTCAGTTAAACAGTCAACATACATATATACAGCTTGTATCGAAAATATCTTCTTGCCCTTATATACCCAACGGATCGGTGCGTTCTGCAGGAGAGAGCAACATGCAGATACCATCTGATCAGGAGCCCCATTCCACATGATGTCAAAACCAGGCACCTACCCTACAAATTTTCCCCTACGTATCAAACTGGTAACCCTCTTTGTAGTCTTTTCTGTGCCTCTCTAAGCATGAAATATGAAGAAAGCCTCACCTAGCACTTTCTTGGACCAGATGGTCCTTTGGTCCAGCAGACTGTGATGGTCTTCTTTTGTTCTGTTGTCCACACCAAAGTAAGATTCAGCTGCCAAGCTGATCGACTTTCCTACATGGAATGCGGTGGTTGTAGAGAAACCATGATTGTCTTCGCCAATGGCTGAGCTCTAATGGTTTTCATACCCATCATCAATGTTTTTGATTGTCATGGCTTACTCCCCCTTCAGGTCTGCTTGAGAGCATCTCCGTGACCATGGGGCAGTGGCTGTGAAGAAGCTGCATGTTTTTGCTGGAGCAGGAAGGACATAAGTGCCCAGGTAACTGCTGCAAACTCTGTAATCGCATTTAATCGCACTTTGGGCAGGCCTGGTACCCAGCAGTTTTAGATAGCCCGTGGTTGCAGTGGTTAAAGGGCTGGACTAGGATTTATGAGCATAGGGTCATTGGTCTATCTAGTTTGGTATTGTTGGCCTATAGAGTCTATATGCGGAAGAACCCTACCTGTGAAGGTTGTGGTGAGGATCACAAGGGGAGGGGAAGAACCATGAACACCACCCTCAACTCCTTGAAGGAAAGGTGGGATATAACAATAACACGGCCAGGCCAGGCCAATGCCTGCCCTGTGACATGTACACCAAAGGTGCTGAATGGCTAATTCTGCAAGCCACCATTTTTAATTTCCCAGAATGCCCCTGATGGAGCGGTGTCCTGTGGCATCGTCCTGCCGCCGCCACCAAGCTGATGTAGGAGTGGGCCCAACAGAGACCACCTTGCCAAGGAAATAATAATAATAATAATAATAATAATAATAATAATAATAATAACAACAACAACAACAACAACTTTTTATTTATACCCCACCCTCCCCAGCCAGGGCTGGGCTCAGGGCAACTAACACCAAATATAAATTACAATTAAACGTAACGGGGGGCGGGACAATAACAAAAAAAGTTAATTAAAATACGGCTTAAAATACAGCCTCATTTTAGTAGTAGCCCATAAATCAAGACCATAAAGGGAGGAAACACCAGATATTCACCCAAGCCAGCTATCCATGCTGGTCCTACACGGGCCAGCAAAAAAACCAAGGGAAAATTTATAAACCAAATCCCACATGAAGCCAGTTCTGACTAAGAACCTAGGAAACTGCCTTATAGAGAGTCCATCTTGGTCTATCTCACTCAGTATTGTCTATACTGATTGGCAGGGGGTTCCTGGGACTTTATATGGAAGTCTTTCCAAGTCATATCTTGAGATGCTGGAGACTGAACCTGGGACCATTCAGATGCAGTGCATGTGCTCTGCCACTGAGCTTCCCCTGAGCACCTTGTGTGCACAACCCACTCAAAGCATCTCATTCTGCAGATGTTCAACAACAGGGCAGCTCCCAATCTATGCTTCCAGGTGTCATAAGAAAGCTGCAGAGATAGTGCAGGATAGTACGCGCCCCGGAAATGATCTCTTTCAGCTTCTGCCTTCTGGAAGAAGGTACAGGGTTATAAAGACTAGGACTAGCCGCCTGAGAAACAGTTTTTATCCAAATGTGATTTTGGTTTTAAACACAGTGTAAGGTAGTCTCTAAGGGACGCGGGTGGCGCTGTGGGTAAAACCTCAGTGCCTAGGACTTGCCGATCGCATGGTCAGCGGTTTGAATCCCCGCGGCGGGGTGCGCTCCTGTTGCTCGGTCCCAGCGCCTGCCAACCTAGCAGTTCGAAAGCACCCCTGGGTGCAAGTAGATAAATAGGGACCGCTTACCAGCGGGAAGGTAAACGGCATTTCCGTGTGTGCTGCGCTGGCTCGCCAGAGCAGCTTTGTCATGCTGGCCATGTGATCCGGAAGTGTCTGCGGACAGCGCTGGCTCCCGGCCTCTAGAGTGAGATGAGCGCACAACCCTAGAGTCTGTCAAGACTGGCCCGTAGGGGCAGGCGTACCTTTACCTTTACCTTTAAGGTAGTCTCTATGGGAGTATATTGTATTTAATTATGGGGTATCAGAGTTTTTAGGGGGTTAACCAGGCTGGGATAGCTGGCATAGCAGGCTTGTTGGTTTTTGAATGTCTGATGTAGATTTTTTCAATTTTGTTGTTCTGTATGGGACAATGACAATAAAGATTATTGTATTGTATCGTATCGTATCATTTAGGTGGGTCTTATGCAGAAGAGCCTCCCGCTAGTGACTTGGCCAATCTGTGCTAACTGAGTTATGCAATCCTTGCAGAAGCCATGAACCAGCAAAGTTCCCAAGACTTTCGGAAGTTCCACAGGTGTCCATTTTTTGCAGCATGAAGGCGTTCCTGCAGATTCTCCAATGCACTGTGAAGGAAAGGTAAGGTGGATTCTTGAAATACCTCTCCAAGCTGTTGCTGCCAGTGTGTTCACAGCCTACAGAAGCACTGAGCATTCTCTGGTGGCAAGAGATCGACCTGTTCTGCTATCACTACGTCCGTGGGCAGGAATTGGCTGAGATTGGCTCAGTTGCAGTGATGTGGGGCTCTAGAGTTAGGGACTTGGAGAACCTCTTATTTGAATTTCCAAGTTACATGAACTGTTTTTTAAATGCAGGAGTGGATCTACACACAGAAAACACACACGCTATAAATGAGTCAGATATTAAATCGCCATAACAAAAGAACAAAACCACTATGTAAAATCGCATATATATATATTTTTTACTCTCCACCGCCATCTGGTGTTGCATGTTTATAACTCATCCAAAACACTGTTTTTTGACTAATGTAGCTGAGTCCAAAGTGCTAGCATGTAATGGACTAGTTTTGCATTGTTTATAATTTGTAGTTTTAAATTCTTGTAATTTGCCCTGGGACCTCATGGTGTTGGGAAGACATGTGAAATTTCAATAACATTCTCATACCCTCCAACACTTTGAAGCCAAAATCTGGGACGCCGTCTTCCCAGATGCCATCTTTCCATTTTTTTAAATTGCAAGAGCACGGCACCCATTTTGGTTGTTGCAATTTCGCGAGAATTCACGTTGTGTCCCCCCCAAAAAAACCTTCCTTTGTGTGTGGGAGAATCATGCCACGAAATCACACGAGATCACATCAACCAAAATAGGCTCTGTTCTCTCGCGATAAAAAAGGGATGTCACAGTTTTTCTGGGACACTTGCAGGGTATGCATTCTAGAAACACTGAGCAAATGGCACTTAGGCCTAGGCCTATATATATATATATATATATATATATATATATATATATATATTTGCAAAGGGGCTGCAGCCTACAAACATCCTTACAGAACTTCCAAAATTACAGATAAAGCTTCCATTGTTGTGCAGCTTATAGTGACCCAGTAACAACTTTGTCCGTGTAGCTATTCCTGAGGCATTCATAACTTGGCAGTTTTATGGTAATCGAAAGCAGCATTAGACTTCTCCATCTCATCCAGCAATAAAGAGGCTTCATATCTGAAAGGCTTTTATAGGGCTTTCGTCCTGGTCTTAGGAAGAACACAAAGGCAAGGGGGTCGGCAAATAGCCCTAGGAAAACAAAAGAATCTGCGCTTGCATGTGCTATTGACGTGGCAGGAACAATAATAATAAAAAAACATATTTCAGCAATCATCACCGAGCCATCTTGACTGAAAGATGTATGTTTAATGACGGCAGATCCCCAGAGTTTTACCAAAGACTTTTAAAGCAAATCCTCCGCAACAGTAAATCATGTCTCTTCCCAACTAAAATTCCATCAATAGTTTTACTGAAATATCTGTAGGAAATCCTAATGTTCAAATCCCGCTTTATTACTGTAATAATGGACCTAATTTGTAAAACAGATAAAATGTGGCCTTAACGATATTGGCATGGGAGAGATATACAATCCCTTCCCAGCTAGGTTGTTTTCTGGCTATTTTCGGGTTGCTTTTTTCCAAAAAGTAAAAATCAGGGCACCCCGAAAGTTGTTGAGCTTTTATGAAAATGAAGGAAAAAAAGCAGCCCACGATTTGACTTGTCTAAGTTCCAGGACAAGGCACCACCTTTCGGAAATTCCCCCGGACGCCAATTCCGCCTTTGAAATCCAGAAGTATGGCAGCCCTGGGCTATTTTAATTCCTAGAGAAAAATGAGGACAAAGGAATGAGGGCAACCATTCTATGAGAGAGAGAGAGAGAGAGAGAGAGAGAGAGAGAGAGAGAGAGGACGCACTGTTGAAAACAGAATAAGGGTCCACGTGGTGGGAGAACACTTGTTTTGCATGCTCTCCAACATTTTTGTCCCCCAAACTGGGACATCAGCAAAGTTGTGCCAGACCACCTTCTGGTTAGGCACTCTGGCATGAGTCAGAAGGGTCTAGAAAGCGATCTGGCTCACATCATCAGGATTGCACTGGAGTGCCTTCTGGTCTGGTGGTCTGGCCTGATCCTGCTGACTCACACCAGAATGAGCATCTTTTGAACCAAACAACAGGATGTTCCGGGATGCAAACAGAAGCCGGGATTGACTTCTCTGATTCCGGGATGTCCCACTTAAAACAGGACAGTTAGCAGGTATGAAAAGGTCCCAGGTTAAATCCCTGGCGTCTCTAGGTAGGGCTGGAAATGTTCCCTAACCAATACCATGGAGAGGTGCTGCCAGTCAGTGTAAACAAATAGTGAGCTGGGTGGGCCGATGCTCTGACGCTGTATAAGGCAGCTTCCTGTGTTTGAGCCGAGCTGCGATCTCTCAGAAGACATTTTTCAGAGAACACCTGAGATTTTTCTTTCTCGTCTTCCACATTCACTAGAAAAAGGAGGCCTAGGCTACTAGGCACGATGGCTATGTTCTGCCTCCGAGGTCAGGGACAGCATGCCTCTGAATGCCAGCTTTTGGGAATCACAAGTGGGGAGAGTGATGTCGCGATCAGGTCCTGCTTTTTGACTTCTCATAGGCATCTGGTCGGCCACTGTGAGAACAGGATGCTGGACTAGATGGGTCATTGGCCTGGTCAGCAAGTTCTTTTTTTGTCCTTATGGAGTGGGTTTGGGTGTTTATGTATCCATTGGTGGAAGTGAGGTTGCCATTGGAGCTCAGCTGAAACATGGAGTTGAGGTTCATGAATGTGGTCATTCCTGCTCCCCAGAAATAGCCACCCATGACAATGTTGCATGGGGGGCGTGAAAGTGTTTGGTGGGCAGCGGGAAGAATGTGTTCACCTACTGCTGAGACAAATAATAATAATAATAATAATAATAATAATAATAATAATATATGCATACATTCTCCCCCACCATTGAGGATGAGAGCAAAGTATTTCATTTGCCCTCACAAGATGTCACCACATGCTCCATGTTCATTGGCTGTCTGGTCATCGTAATCACTACGTCATCCCTGAATGGCTGGGATCACAGAATGAATGTGAAAGAATATTTAATTAAGAAGATAGCTCAGTTGGTTAGAGTGTGGTGCCAATAATGCCAAGGTTGCAAGTTTGATCCCTGTATGGGACAGCTGCATATTCGGTTGGACTAGATCAGGCATGGCCAAACTTGGCCCTCCTGCTGTTTTGGGACTACAACTCCCATCATCCCTAGCTAACAAGACCAGTGGTCAGGGATGGTGGGAGGTTGAGGAGTGCTGCCCCCTCAGAAACAGACAATTTGCCCCAGTAAAAAGATGGGTTTAATAATTCAATGCAGCTCTGGTCGTCGTCTGTGTGCATAGATAGATATAGATATTGTTTTTCTTTTTAGACTCACTACACCAAAAGCCCTCCTTCCATATTGAGGAAGAGATCGTCCGTGAACAAAGCTCTCAGTCAGAAGCAAAAAGTAGGGAGAAGAGTTCGTTTCCAGGAACCAGAAGAAATTATTGGACGTGTTCATGGTATGCTTGATATATGACACTAACAGCTCAAAGCTGGTCTCTCTCATACCCTCTCCCTTTGAGGTTTTATTTGCAAGCTCCAACCATCTGTTTACCCCAGAACTGTCACTGGGGCCTTTTCATTGTACCTGGAGCCACATTGAAGACCCTCTAGAGACTTCCAGAGGCATGGTGGACTTAACTAATGATAAGAAATCAGTTGCTGGATTGGACAAGGTATAAATAGAGGCTGAGAAGAAGAGCACTCTGGGAAGGCAGATGCACGTCAAGGCTCCATTGGCTTGTGTGGAGGGCACACAAACCCAAAAAGCCTGCTCTAATTTTACAAATATTGACCTGGTTTCATATTCTTCTCTTTATGCTGCCAGAGTTAAGCGTGAAACGCACAGAGACAGAATCTGCAGGAGTGTGCTTCTGTAAGCCATGGAACCATAGCCTTGGGAAGGGACCTTGGTGTCATCCAGTCCAAGGAAGCTAGTATGGCAATTTGCCTGATAGAGATGATGTGAAGCACTTTCTTTCGCTTTGGCAATCACTCGTAGCCAAGTAAAATTGTCTTCCATAAACTCAGTTTTAACAGTCGGTCCGTAAGTGACTGTGGAAGCCAATTCTGGATCCACATGTCCTTCCATAGTGGGGACATAGGTTTCTGGGTGGGAGTTGATCATGCTGAGGGTTTGCCAAACATGCCTTCCTCTTAGCATGTTTCTCCCTTTCGTCTTGAGTTTGAGCGTCTTTAAAGTCCATGACACTTGGACTTTAAGGCTGTTCTCCAATTGAAGCGCTCGCAGACCAGTTGTCGGTGTTTATACTTCATTTTTTTAGGTTTGCCTTGAGAGAGTCTTTAAACCTCATTTGTTGACCACCAGCATTACGCTTTCTGTTTTTAAGTTGGGAATAGAGTAGTTGCTTTGGAAGACGATAATCAGGCATCCGCACAACATGTCCAACAATGTTGATGTTGAAGAATCATTGCTTTGACACTGGTGATCTTTGCTTCTTCCAGTGCACTGCCATTAGTTTGCCTGTCTTCCCAAGTGATGTGTAATCATTTTTGGAGACACCGTTGATGGAATCTTTCGAGGGAATGGAGATGGTGTTTATAAGTGGTCCATGTTTCTCAAGCATACAGTCAGCTAAGCACTACAGCACACCTCAACATTACGACTGGGAAGGGCCATAGCTCAGTGATAGAGCATCTGACTTGCATGCAGATGGTCATAGGCTCAATCCCCAGAATCTACAGGAAGGCTGGGAATGCCTTCTGCCTGGAACCCTGGAAAGCCATTGCCAGTCAGTGTAGACCAGGGGTCGGCAAGGCTTACCGGCTATGGGCCGAATCACTCCCAAGAGATTGTCTGTGGGCTGGACCAGTGCAGCACGACACCAGAAATCGTGGCTTGCATGTCTGTGGCGCCAGAAATCACTTCTGCACATGCCCAGACACCAGAAATCATGCCTGCGCAGAAGTGATTTTCAGCATCTGGACATGCGCAGAAGTAATTTTCGGCATATGTGCATGCGCAGATGCGATTTCCGCTTGGTGAGTCCCCGCGCAGCGTTGTGTCTTCATGGGCTGCATACGGTCCATGGGTTGCTGACTCCTGGTGTAGACAATACTCAGCTATATGGACTAACGGGATTGACTCGGTAAGGCAGCTTCCTATGTAGTGACAGAGCTGAGTTCAGTAGTTCCCAGCAGCAGTCATCACGCTTAGGACTGCGGCTTTTCTACCCACATTTTGCCTTCTATCATTTACACCAGCAGTTATAGAGCTATTTGGAGCCCTAAGTCCAAAATGGAAAACTCACACCTGAAATGTTTTGGTAAGACAGGGAGGGGAGCGGGGAACAGGGTAAGGAATCCTCATTTTTTGGCTGCCAGCTCCTCCACTTGTGTGCTTCAGCGCAAACGGTCTCTGACAAATGTGATTTTGCTGTGCGTCAACACACACGCCATCAATAAGGCTCAGCTACGGATTGGGAAATGAAAGCTTTCTGGCACCAAAGACGTTTTTCCATTTGCAGTACATTTCTTCCTAAATCTCAACTTGTGTGGGTTTTTTTTTTTAATCAACAAATGCCATTCCAAAACACTGTTGGATGATAGATCCACAATGTAATAAGAGTTGCTTTTTAAAAAGGGAAATATTATTCCCCTCACTCCCACCCACATCCTAGCATTTTATTGTGTTACATTTTCTTTTGGGAAATAATACAGAGGACTGGTTCCAAAGTCCTTGTTTTCTTGCAATGGGCTACATTTCTGCAACAAGAGCAAACCCATCGACATTGCCATTCATCTTTGAGATGAAATGAACATTTACCCAAAGTATTCTCTGCTCAAGACATTCAATAAAACTCCTATCTTTCCAGTCGCCGGGTATGATTATGTTTTAAAATCCTGAAATAGAGCTTTAAGATAACTACGACAAATGCGTAATCTAGGATCTGAGGAATTAAATCATGTAATCTCTTTGGAGGGGAAAGGGAGGGGGTTCTCAGTTCTCTGAATGCCAATATCCTTGCAAAATTTTCAATTCATGTTTTCCTGCATTTCCAGTTGCAGCTGCTGTTGGTATTTTAGCATGGGGGGGGCCGGGGGCTGCATAGGCAAGAAAATGCTATAAAAATTGTGCTGGTAGCACAGAGGGAGGGAGAGAATAGGTCAAAGTGGGTTACAAATGGCCACTTTTTATATCTGTTACATTGGGGGCAGGGGGCACTTTTTACAGCTTGATACTCCTGGACCCCCATGAACTGTCCTCTCCTACATGGGAGAAACACTTTGCTATGATGGACACAATTGGGATCCCCCCCTAAAAATGATGCTTTGCAAAGACCTGTGGGTGTTTGTGCAAGATGTTCCAATGAAAAAGAACATGGTTTCAGCTTCCCTACAGCACCAAAGAGCCCTCTCACCCCTATAAACTCTCAGAATGCTTTCCATTTGCAGCTATAAATACAATGACATTATTATCTGCTCCCTGTAATGTTTGCAGAAAGTTCCATTTCCTTGTTTCACCTGTCATGGCTCTTCTTGCGTGTGTGTGTGTGTGTGTGTGTGTGTGTGTGTTTTCTGTCTCACCACAAAGCTTCAACAGAGACGGGAGAATGTTTATCTGAGAACAGATCCCAACACACGTGTTGGAATTTCCCCTTTCACAACAGACTGTTCCGTTTAGTGGCACATCTGCTGATTGTCACCAGGGACAAGCTGCATGTTAACTCAGCAAACTCACAGTCTGAATCCCACAGCTGCTGAGTTAATGATGGAGACGGCCGGGGGGGGGGGACGGAAGAAGATAGGAAAAGGGAGAATGGTGGGTGGAAAGAGAAGAGGCTTAATAATAGGTGCCAACTCCCTGGGGCCCTTGGTGCCCGAGCACCCACAAAATTCCCCATGAAGTGGCTGGGCATGCACAAATTTTGGTGCCAGGACCATGCATGGTACCCATGGCCCAGGGCATCCACAGTTGTGGGAGCCAAGCTAGCACTTCTGGGCTTAATCATTCCTACACCCATCTATTCTCCTCTTGCAGGACTATTTTTTCTTCCAGGGGGGCTCAATTTTGGCTAGGGATAATTTGATACATTGCACACACACACAAAGAAGAAGAGAAAAGCAATTGGTTTCAGTTTTACAAACTGATATCAGGGTGAGGTTCTAAACATCTTTACCAAAATGTAGCTTCTCTGCTGGTAATCACATACAGTGGTACCTCGGAAGTCAAACAGAATCCGTTCCGGAAGTCCGTTTGACTTCCAAAATGTTCGGAAACCAAAGCACAGCTTCTGATTGGCTGCAGAAAGCTCCTGCAACAAATCAAAAGCCGCAGGAACTCCGTCGGACGTTCAGGTTCCAAAGAACATTCACAAACTGCAACACTCACTTCTGGGCTTGCGGCGTTCAGGAACCAAAACGTCCAAGTACAAAGGTGTTTGGGATCCATGGTACGACTGTACTGTCTCTTTTTCTCCTGACTATGTACAACTGACTGTGTACAGCACTGTGTTGCAAGCAACCTCATTTACATTTACAAACACTGGCAAGGCACTCAGATTACATCTCTTCCCACTGTCTTAAGGTTTAACTCATGACAAGTCAGGAGAGGGATCCCAAGCTGAGTTAATACACCCTATGGAAAAGTAATGGCTATATGTCTAAAGCTTTCTTTTACAACAACTTGCAATTAAAAGACAATGCAATTAAAAAACAATGCAATTAAAAATAATATTTTATGTAAATTAAACTTATAACTTCAACACTCTTGGATTCATTGTTGCTTCTTGAGCCTCAGGTAGCGTTTGTACCGCAGAGTACCTTCTATCAGCTTTGACTGATGGTCCAGTGATGCCCCTATCTGGACAAGGAGGGCCTAACATCTGTTGTCTCTGCTCTGGTAACCTCTAGGCTAGATGACTGCAACGTATTCTATGTGGGGCTGCCTCAGAAGATTGTTCAGAAACTTCAGTTGGTGCATAACTGGGTGGCCAGGTTGCTCACCAGGGTAAAACGGTTTGAGCATCTTACATGAATCCTGACCTGACTTCACTTGCTGCCAATTAGTCTCTGGGCCCAATTCAAAGTGCTGGCTTTGACCTATTAAGCTCTGAACAGCTCAGGACTGCAATACCTCAAGGATTGCTTCTCATCATAAGAACTGACCCAAACCCTGCAATATCATCTAAGGCCCTTAGTTGTGTGCCCTCTCCATGAGAGGGGACGCGCGTGGCGCTGTGAGTTAAACCACAGAGCCTAGGACTTGCCAATCAGAAGGTCGGCGGTTCGAATCCCCGTGACGGGGTGAGCTCCCATTTCTCGGTCCCTGCTCCTGCCAACCTAGCAGTTCAAAAGCACGTCAAAGTGCAAGTAGATAAATAGGCACCGCTCCAGCGGGAAGGTAAACGGCGTTTCCGTGCGCTGCTCTGGTTCGCCAGAAGTGGCTTAGTCATGCTGGCCATAATGCCTGGAAGCTGTACGCCGGCTCCCTCGGCCAATAAAGCGAGATGAGCGCCGCAACCCCAGAGTCGGCCAGGGGTCCCTTTACCTTTACCTACCTCCATGAGAGGTCTGGAGGGCAGCAACATGAGAAGGGGCCTTTTCTGTGGTGGCTCCCTGATTGTTGAATGCTCTCCCCAGGGAGGCTCGCCTGTCACCTTTATTACATATATTTAGGCACCAGGCAAGAACCTTCCTCTATAACCAGTCCTTTAGTTTTCTCTGATGAACATAAGGACATCCTAAGGAGAAGCAGGACATTCTGGGATCAAACCATAAACCAGGATGTCTTCTGTAAATCCGGGGCTGTCCCTAGAAAATAGGGACACTTGAAGGGTCTAGTCCAACCCCTTGCAATGCAGGGATCTTAGCTAAAGCTATGGCCTTTTAAATGTGTTTGGGGGAGGGGGGGTTATTGGTTTGTTTTTGTATTTTGTGCTCTCATTTTCTATCTTTGTGCTGTAAATCACCCTGTGACCTTCAGACAAAGGGCAGTATATAATAATAATAATAATAATAATAATAATAATAATAATAATAATAATAATTGCATGTGTTGCTCCACCCACTTATGACTCTGGCCCCAAAAATTCCACCCGCACACCATTTTGGACAGACGAATCTGGACATACGACAGCCCTCCCCAACCTGATGTATAGGAAGAAAGTGGAATCAGCTGAACCAGCTTTAATTATTTTCTCAGTGAAAATCCAGCTCATTATTTTTGCAAGTGAGCCGTGTAAGATCTGCATTTGCCTTTTAACTGAGCAATTTCCAACCTGCAGCTAGGTCCTCTACCGAATTTGCCCTTTTTTATTAGTCCAAAGAGGTTCCTTCTTTGCAGTGCTAATAATACATCCCTTTCATTCTGTTTTCTATCTAGACATTTCCTGCTGTGACTACATAGTTGGTAAGTTGAAATCTCTAACATGTTCACCGTGGGCCATTTGTGGAACTGACTGATGATGGCTTGCTCCTTGGATTATTAATAGCCTAGGTTTGCAAAAGGAATAAAACATTAGCTGAGAGTAGCAATTCACATTAGGTCTCCTTCGACATACTTCATCGACAATATGGGGGTGATAATAGTGAGCTCCTTTACACTGCTGTTTTAAAAAGCACAGCTAGGGGTGGCTTGCTTTAAAAGAGGACTGGACAAAATTGGGGAGGATAGAGTTATCAATGGCTACTAGCAATGATGTCTGCGCTCGGCCTCCAAAGTCAGAGGCAGCAATATTTGGGAATACCAGTTGCTGGAAACCACAGGAGGGGAGAATGATCTTGTGCTCAAGTCCTGCTTGTACGTTTTCCATGAACTTCTGTTTGGCCACTGTGAGAATGCTGGACTAGATGGCGCACTGGACTGATTCAACAGGCTCATTTTAAGTTTTTAACCTCCAGACAGCAAGCTAATCTCTCTCTATATCTATCTATCTATCTATCTATCTATCTATCTTCTATCTATCTGTCTATCTGTCTGTCTGTCTGTCTATATAATTTTTATTTGTTTTTTTAAACATATCATTTTCAACAATAGTAAAACATACTTTTACATTTTATTCAAATTTTTGACTTCCATCAATCCTGTCTGAAAATTTTCCAATCTAATCTCTCAGTATGCATTTCTTATCTTCCCTGTTACATTTCAAACTCATAACCAATATCTCTATCTTTTTCTACTTTGTAACACCGTGTATTTCTCCTTACAAAACTTCTTGTAGTCCTACTAGTTTAATTGTTGATTACAGTTGCTCTTCAAATAATTCATATACTTCTTCCAATTTTCTGTAAATCTCTGGTCCTGGTTTCAAATCCTTCCTGCCATTTTGTCCAGTTCAGCATAGTCAATTAATTTCATCTGCCATTCTTCTTTCGTTGGAATTTCTTCTTGTTTCCATTTTTTTCTTTTTTAAAAAATATTTTTTATTAACCAACCAATCAAATCAAATCACATCACATAAATTCTGAATTACAAAGCCGAAATTTAAATTTTTGTTGAGGGGACCCATATTTCAAGTTCCGAAGGGGGATTCCGATCATCTTCTTGCTGCTGCGTTAATATCCAAATCAATCCAAATAAAGTTCATAATTCTATCCAGTCTTATCTTGCTGTTTCCTTGCTGTTCGTATATTTTTTTATTTTTTTCTTTATGATCTCTACTGATAATCTCCTTAAGCAGATAAAGCCCAATTGTAATCCTGTGTGAATTTTTCCGTTCGTCCAGTCCTCATATCGAGATGGTTTCCATATATCATTGCTTTCATAAATAACATCGCTCTTTCCATCATTTATCTCGCAAACTGTCATTCTTGAGTCCCTCTGAGGAGTCTCACACACAATACAAAAGCAGCTCTTTTCCTCCTCCCAGACTCAAGTCCTCCGACAGAGCTTGCCAACATTGCAACGGTATTTTTAACTGTGTCATTCCAAAGCTCTTATACATTCCACTATCTGCTTAAAACATGCTTTGGTTAGAAAATTTATCTCCACACAGTCTTAAATCCACAGCTTAAGTCATTAAAACGACATTTCTGACTTGTGGGGGGGGGGATTCTTGTTTAATCACATAGAGGAAAGAAAGGAAAGTTTTTTCCCCCTCCCCCATCTAGTCCCTTTGCCGTACCAAGTCTTGGCACATCTTCTGATGATTTATTTTTGTTCCTCCGACTCATCTTGTTTATCAGAGATCTCTTCAGTTAGCAGTCTTTACTCCCCCTCCTTCCTTGAAATATGTGCATTCGCTTCATCCTAATTGTTTCTTTTGAAGTTCTTGCAGCTAGTGGCGCGGATCAGAGACAGTGTCCAGGAGTGCCGAGATCCCACAGGAGGGCATTCTGCCTAGTGCCCCCATCCCCACAAATTTGGGGGTGGTATAGGGCACAGCAGGCAAGGGCAGCCCCCCCCAACCTTGGGGGGGTAGGGAGGCTATTTACTCCCATCACAGCCTCCTAATTACCTCGTGTGGGTCGGAGAGATGTTATTGTCAACCATCTTCCGATGCGCCCCTAGTGGCCCCTCTTGTTTCCATTTCTGGGCTAACAATACTCTTGCCGCAGTTGTTGCATATAAAAACAATTTAACATCTTACCTATTAATGTCCTGACCTCTAATACCAAGTAAAAATGCTTCTGTTTTTTTTTTTAAAAAATGTATATTTCAACGTCTTTTTCATATCATTATATATCATTTCCCAGAAGTTCTTTGCTTTTTTACATTCCCACCACATATGATAAAATGTTCCTTCTTTTTCTTTACCTTTCCAACATTTATTATTTGTCTTATACATTTAGCTAATTTCACTGGTATAATATACCATCTGACAGCAAGCTAATCTCAGGCCATACTGGGTTGGTCCAATTTGGCCCATGAGGCCATTTCCCCCCAACCACAACCACCTGTCAAGGAGCTGACATCACTTCTGTTGCCCTCCAAATGTTGCTGGACTACAACTCCCAGCATCCCTGTCCACTGGTCATTGTCAGGAGCAAGCCGGCAGTAAATCACACCGTGCAAGTCGAAGTTAAGTCTTTCTTAGCAAGAACATGATCTGCACAGACTTGGCAGAGTGTCGGGCCCAATGAACACAACAGTTCACCCCCAGTAGGTCTTGCCCCATGGATCAGTTGCCGAGACTGAAAGTCCCTGCCTCTCCAGGGTTTTCCCCAAGCAATCAGAGACTGTGCCTGTGTGAACCAGCCTCTCCTCCTCCCTTTTCATGCCTCTTCTGGTTCTGGGTGACAAGCTGGGAGGGGAGCTTGTTGTAGCAGGAGGGGGAGACCCTTGTGACTCTTCACCAGCCCGACTCAACTCTGCCTCTTGTCCTTCCTCCTACTTCTGCCTCTGATTCTGGGCTTCCCTCTGCCACGGGCTCTCCCAGTTCACGAACCCCTCTTCACCTTCTCCTCTGGCCACTCATCGTCATTGTACCACCAATCTCCAGGCTCTGAGCCTTCTTCCCTTGGTGGTTCCCCAGCTGGTTCCTTCCACCATTCCTCTGTGTCCAACCAGTTCATGACAGTCATGCTAGAATTCAGCAGTTCCCAACCTGTGGCTCCCCAGATGTTGTTGGACTACAACTCCCATCATCCCTGAGCTCTGGCCTTGCTAGCTAGGGGTGATGGGAGTTGTAGTTCAACAACATCTAGGGATCCACAGGTTGTGCTAGATGGAAGTGATGGGATTTGCAATCCAGCAACATCTGGGGGGCACTTCATTGGCTACCCAAGTCCTCATGTGCCCTATAGCACTTCCCCATAGCTTTGCATCTTAAGGGACAGTTGGTCATGCTGCTGGGCAACCTGTTTTTTAGAGTTCATCATTAATTACCACCCTGATAGGCTTCAAAATAACTGTTCCCCAGGACACAGTTTGAGCAACCCCAGCTCCAGCATTGAGAATGGAGCAGATTTCTGTGTCCAAAAGCAATTTCACACTGTATGTTTCAGATGCTATCTACTACAGTGCGTGTGAGATATATATATATATATATATATATATATATATATATATATATATATATATATATATATGCAGGTTTTGGTGTCTTCGGGTGTCTTCCCGTGTAAGAGTCGGGATGTCTGGGCGACGTTTCGACGAGGTCTCACTCGTCATCTTCAGGCTGGTGCTTTCGGCTTCTTGTTACTGGAACAGAGCAGAATCTGGTGTTTGAGTTCCTATAAATACTGTTGAGGGGTGTGGTGTATAGCCTCCAACGTTCTGGGCAGAGAGGAAGTTCCTAGATTAGTGTGCCTTTTCTTCTTTTGTTCCTTAATTACTTGAGGGATATCTTGGGTGATTTCATGAGTGATATTCTGAATACCACTGGGTGGGTCATTAAGTGTAGATTAGTTGCTAAAGCTTTCGTGTCTTGACCTCTTGAGCTTGTGAAGAGTTTTTCTGAGAAGATGGCTGTGCTGCATTTAGTTGTGCTCTGGCTTGGCTTCGTGTATAGGGGCGAGCTGTGGTTTTGTGCCTTGTGCCAGCCAGATCTGTGTAGGGATTGCAGGGGGGTGCAGCATCCGGAGGTGCCACTATAGTTTGGCTACTGGATGGAGTCTGTAATATGTCTGTGGAGAGGGTCTGGGTTTGGGTGACGGAGTCGGAGGGGAAGGAAGGAAGAAGGAAGGAGGAGAACGCAACCAAATCCAGCGGCGGAGTTCAGCTCTGGGGCGGCGGCGGCGGCAGAGAGTTCCAGTAACAAGAAGCCGAAAGCTCCAGCCTGAAGATGACGAGTGAGACCTCGTCGAAACGTCGCCCAGACACCCCGACTCTTACACGGGAAGACACCCGAAGACACCAAAACCTGCATATATATATATTCAGTCTACAAGTGCAATAACATTTGAATCAGTCCCTCACAGGAAGGAGTTAGCGAGCAAGCCACAGGCTGACATTTATTCACAGAAAGCACAAAGAGAGTAATTTTAAATAGCAATCGATTTAACAAAGAAAATGGAAGCCTGTTCAGAGATAATTTGCAAGCGGAAAGGAGGGCTTCGTTCGAGATGAATAAATCATTTGCTGCAAATAGTTCCCCCCGACTCTATTAGAGAACATTGATTCGCTTTCTCGGGTTCTTTAAAATGATTTGCTCTTAGCATTCTGCCTTCCCCCCCAAACACACACACTTTTTGATACATTATTATGGGTTGGGTTGCCTGCCTTTATGACTTCTACTTTCCTCCCTGTACCTCAGCATGACAGCTTAATTGTTTACCATGAATTCTGGGACTAGTAATAGCAGCTAATTTAAATAGGCCAGTGCAAATAGTGGACCTTTACCCATAACGATACAGACCACAGCGGTGTTTATATATATACATTTAATCTTAACCATACTGGCTGCGCTCATATACCAGGCAAATGGTTACACTCTGTACAGAATTATTATTTTTTTTTAAAAAATGCTTATTATCCAATGCATAGATCAGGCGTTCGGTAGCACTTTCCATATCAAAGCAGCTTTATAAAAGAAGACTGTTGTTATAAGTAATGGCAATGCAACTTACATAAAAATTGCCATGCTGGGTCAGAGCGATGTTCTGTCTCACTCAGCAGCTTGTCAGTAGATATTGGTATGACAGTGTGTCTCACACAGGATCATCAACAGGGCATATAAGAACAGGGGGAGCTGCCTTCTGCCAAGTCAGACTGTTGGTCCATTGAGCTCAGTCTACACTGCCTGGAGATGCGGTGGCGCTGTGGTCTAAACCACGGAGCCTCTTGGGCTTGCCGATCAGAAGGTCGGTGGTTTGAATCCCCGCAACGGGGTGAGCTCCCGTTGCTCTGTCCCAGCTCCTGCCAACCTAGCAGTTCGATAGCACACCAGTGCAAGTACAGTGGTGCCTCGCAAGACGAAATTAATTCGTTCCACGAGTTTTTTCGTCAAGCGAATTTTTAGTCTTGCGAAGGAATGCACTGAAATTCAATTAATGTGTTCCTATGGTCAAAAAAAGTCCAAACAAAGCCAAATTTGGTACAACAAGAGTTTATTAAGGGCTCTTTAAAGTCACACATACTGTAAAGAGCATTTCAAAAATTGAAGGAACAATAAATTAAGTTTCTAAACATGACAGAAAAACATTTAAAAATCAACAAAGTGTACAGTACATTTTCTAAGACTCTGGGGGAGAACTTGAAGAAGGTTGGTTCCTCTTCCACTCTTTGCTTCTTGCTGAAGAACCTGTCCATGGTCTGCTGCTTCATCCGCCTTTTCAGCACCTCCCTGAAAGGCGACATGACCCTCGTATCAAAAGTGTTCGCAAGGTCATGTGCCACGTGCTTGTCAGAGTGGTGCCGCTGTGCAAAAGCCTGCACCTCCTTCCACTTCAGGCAAATGTCCCTCAGTTCTTTGGAGGACAGCCGTTCCTCAGTTGCTTCCTCCTCTTCCAGCGAGGCCTGCTCCTGCGCAGCCTCTGCCTGCAGTTTGACCAGCTCCTGGGTGGTCAGCTCGTGGTTGTGCTCCTCCACCAGCTCGCTGATGTCCTCCTCTGTGACCTCCAGGCCCATGGTCCTCCCCAAGGCAACAATGTCCTGCACCACTGTTGACTCTGGTGCATCAGAGTCACTTGGTGCCACACAGTCCGGCCACAGGCTGCGCCAAGCGCAATTCAAATTTCCCTGGCTGATCCGGTTCCAGGCCGTGGTGATCATCTTCAAGCAGGTGACGATGTCGAAGTGGTCCTTCCAGAATTCCCGCAGGGTGATGGTGGTGCAATCAGTCACCTCGAAGCATCGCCTGAAACGCTCCTTGGTGTAGAGTTTTTTGAAATTGGTGATGACCTGCTGATCCATCGGCTGGAGCAGTGGCGTGGTGTTAGGCGGCAGGAACATGATTCTGATGAAGCTGAACTCCTCCAACAAGTCCAACTCAAGGCCTTTAGGATGAGCAGGAGCATTGTCCATCAGAAGCAAAGAGAGCCAGTGTGGTGTAGTGGTTAAGAGCGGTAGTCACGTAATCTGGGTAACCGGGTTCGCGTCTCCGCTCCTCCACATGCAGCTGCTGGGTGACCTTGGGCCAGTCACACTTCTGTGAAGTCTCTCAGCCCCACTCACCTCACAGAGTGTTTGTTGTGGGGGAGGAAGGGAAAGGAGAATGTTAGCCGCTTTGAGACTCCTGAAGGGGAGTGAAAGGCGGGATATCAAATCCAAACTCTTCTTCTTCTTCTTCAGCGGCAGGTCATTGTCCAGCAGGTACTGTTTGACAGCAGGGCCAAAAGCAAGATTGACCCAATCCACAAACAGCACACGTGTGACCCAAGCCTTACTGTTGGATCGCCACATGACACTCAGCTGCTCCTTGTCGACCTTGTGTTTCTTGAAGGCTCGTGGGTTCTCCGAGTGGTACACCAGCAGGGGCTTGATCTTCAGGTCGCCGCTTGCGTTGGCACAGAAGAGCAGGGTCAGACGGTCCTTCATGGGCTTGTGGCCAGGCAACTTGGCCTCCTCCTGTGTGATGAAAGTCCTTTTGGGCATCCTCTTCCAAAACAGCCCGGTCTCGTCGCAGTTGAAGACCTGCTGTGGAACGTAGCCCTCCGTCTTCACAGCCTCCAGGAACTCCGCTGCAAAGTCTTCAGCCGCAGGAACATCAGAACTGGCAGCCTGCCTGACCACGCTATGGATTCCAGATCTTGCCTTGAACCAACCTCTGCTTGCCTTGAAGACTTCTGGCTCGCCTGAGGTTCCTGGCTGTTCCCGGACGAGGTCTGCGTGCAAGGCCTTGGCCTTCTCACAAATGACGGCCTCAGTCACTGTGTCCCCTGCACGCTGCTTCTCTTCTAACCAGATGAGCAGCAACTTCTCGACCTCCTCCAGAACAGCTGGGCGGTGCTTCACGATCCTGGTGACTCCCTTGGCTGCATCAGTCGCAAGGATCTTCTCCCTCATCTTCAGGATGGTCCCGATGGTCGATGGATTCCTCCCGTACTCCCTGGCGAGGTCTTCCGGATGATCTCTTTCTTCATTTCCAGCGTCACCTTCTCCTTCTTCCTCTCGCTGGCCTCTGCAGCAGCAGTCTTCTTGGGTCCCATGGCAGCACAGCTCCTACCTTCGCAAACTCAAAAAAAAAAAAAAAAGAATCAGTGCTTCACATCCAAAAAATTCAAAAGCACCCAGCCACCCACCACACAGAAATTCAAACCCAGAACCAAGTCCTTGAATTCCAAAAACCCAACCCCAAATCCAAAAAACCCCATAAAAGTTTTAAAAGTTTAACTTACCAAATGGCTGCAAAAGAAGTTTTGGAAAAGCTTCAAAAATCACCAAAGTCTTCAAAAACCTCAACTGTTCCCCCAGCCACCCACCCACCACACAGAAATTGCAAACCCCTCCCCAACTGTTCCTCCAGCCCCTCCCCAACTGTTGCAAACCCCTCCCCAACTGTTGCAAACCCCTCCTCAACTGTTCCCCCAGCCACCCACCACACAGAAATTCAAATCCAGATTTTTTTTTTTTAAAAAAAAAAACAATATGGCCCAATGGTCACAGAAAATCATAAAAATTCAAAAAAAAAACCCACACAAGCTCCCAGATTCTTGCAAACCCCTCCTCAACTGTTCCCCCAGCCAGCCACCGCACAGAAATTCAAATCCAGAAATATTTAAAAAAAAAAAAAAAACATGGCCCAATGGTCACAGAAAATCATAAAAAATTCAAGAAAAAAACCCACACAAGCTCCCAGATTCTTGCAAACCCCTCCTCAACTGTTCCCCCAGCCAGCCACCGCACAGAAATTCAAATCCAGAATTTTTTTAAAAACAACAACAGCAGAGTGGCCCAATGGTCACAAAAAATCATAAAAATGCAGAAAAAAACCACACAAGCTTCCAGATTCTTGCAAACCCCTCCCCAACACAAAGTCCTTGAATTCCAAACACCCCAACCCAAAATCCAGAACCCCCCAAAAAAGTTTTAAAAGTTTAACTTACCAAATGGCTGCAAAAGAAGTTTTGGAAAGAAAAGCTTCAAAAATCAGCAAAGTCTTCAAAAACCTCAAAAAAGGCTACCACACCGAGTGCTATGTGTTGCTCCTCGAAGTCAAGTCGCAACTGCACCTCTTCAAGCAATGCACCCTGGATATTAACGGTTTTAAGAAAAAGGAAACAAACTTGCAAGACGTTTCCGTCTTGCGAAGCAAGCCCATAGGGAAATTCGTCTTGCGAAGCAGCTCAAAAACCGCAAAACCCTTTCGTCTAGCGAGTTTTTGGTCTTGCGAGGCATTCGTCTTGCGGGGCACCACTGTAGATAAATAAGTACCGATGCGGCGGAAGGTAAACAGCATTTCTGTGTGCTCTGGTTTCCATCACGGTGTCCCGTTATGCCAGAAGCAATTTAGTCATGCTGGGCACCTGAACCGGAAAGCTGTCTGTGGACAAACGCCGGCTCCCTTGGCCTGAAAGCGAGATGAGCACTGCAACCCCCTAGTTGCCTTTGACTGGACTTAACCATCCAGGGGTCCTTTACCTTTACACTTTTTTTTACACTGACTGGCAGTGCTTTTCCAGAATTGTAGAACATAAGAAGAGACTAGTCTACTGGATCAGACCAATGGCCCATCTAATCCAGCGTCCTGGACTTACAGTGGCCATAGGATGCTACCAAGCAGGACACAAGTACAAGAACCAGGAACTGGCCTTCCTGAAGATGCCAGAGGTTGAGTCAAGGACCAACTCTCTGCAAAGCACATGATCTGCCATTGAGCTCTGCCCCCACCTGTGCCTTTAACACCATTTCATTTCATTTTCATTTTTTCATTTCACTTTTTATTTGCATACTGTAATGGGAATTGGGGTTGCTTGTGCATAAACTGCAAACTGCTCCGAGCTGGTCGTATAGCTAAACCTTTCCCTGGTTTGACAGCCCTTACAACGCGACTGTCTTAGTCACTGGCAGAATCCGTGAGTGGGCGTCTCCTAAACTTCCTCCAACATAGAAATTCTTTGACGCCCAGTCTCCTCCTAGATTCTCTGCGCGGAAGCCTTCTGCACAGCGTGGGTGTGCCAAGCGGAGGTCCTGTGCTCTCTCCGCTGATTTCACTGGAAGAGTCTCGGAGCCTCCCCTCCGCAGTACTCTCAGCCTCCCCTTTCTCCCTGGTGTCCCCTGGATTTCCTTCCCCAGTGGAAGCTCTCTCTCTCTCTCCTTGCTAGTTCCCTCCCCTGCATCATTGGAGCGTCTTACCTCTCCTCTTGCCTCTGATGGCAGTTCCCTGACACATACCACAGACCCTCCAAGTGTCCCTATTTTCCAAGGACTTCCCTGATCTAGAGAAGCCATCCCAGTTTCTGATTTGATCCTGGAATTTCCCACTTTTCCTTAGGATGTCTCTATTTTCATTGGAGAAATGTTGGAGGGTATGGAGTTATTTGAACCCCCAAGCCAGGGGTCAGCAAACTTTTTCAGCAGGGGGCCGGTCCACTGTCCCTCAGGCCTTGTGGGGGGCCGGACTATGTTTTTTTTTTGGGGGGGTGACTGAATTCCTATGCCCCACAAATAACCCAGAGATGTATTTTAAATAAAAGCACACATTCTACTCATGTAAAAACACCAGGCAGGCCCCAGAAATAACCCAGAGATGCATTTAAAATAAAAAGACACATTCTACTCATGTAAAAACACGCTGATTCCCAGACCGTCCATGGGCCGGATTTAGAAGGCGATTGGGCCAGATCCGGCCCCCAGGCCTTAGTTTGTCTACCCATGCCCCAAGCCATCTGAAGGCAATCCTGTATAGAGAAGTTTAATGTTTTATTATGTTTTTGTATATGTTGGAAGCTTCCCAGGGTGGCTGGGGTAACCCAGTAAGATGTGTGAGGTATAAATAGTAAAATTATCATCAGGGAATGGGACGTCCCTATGTTCATTGGAGAAATGTTGCAGGGTATGATACCACCTTTCTAAATCACTATATGCAAGGCGGTTTACAAGCTGAAGAAACAACAAAATAGACAGCAAAGATCACACACCTAATAACCGTCTGATCCAATACAAAAGAAGTCAGAATAAAAACATAACTTTGAAATGAATAATGTATAGCAAATCAACCAATATTCAATAATCCATTAGAGTATAATAGTAAAGAATAAATTTAAACCAGCAAGTAATAATTAAATTAAATATGGGACGCGGGTGGCGCTGTGGGCTAAAGCCTCAGCGCCTAGGGCTTGCCGATCGAAAGGTCGGCGGTTCGAATCCCCGCGGCGGGGTGCGCTCCCGCTGCTCGGTCCCAGCGCCTGCCCACCTAGCAGTTCGAAAGCACCCCCGGGTGCAAGTAGATAAATAGGTACCGCTTACCAGCAGGAAGGTAAACGGCGTTCCGTGTGCGGCTCTGGCTCGCCAGAGCAGCGTTGTCACGCTGGCCACGTGACCCGGAAGTGTCTGCGGACAGCGCTGGCCCCCGGCCAATAAATGTGAGATGGGCGCACAAACCCCAGAGTCTGTCAAGACTGGCCCGTTCGGGCAGGGGTACCTTTACCTTTACCTTAATAATTAAATAGTTTGCACTTTAAGGTCAACAGAGGTTATGGTGTCCTTGGGAAACGTGGCTTTATTTACACATATATGCAACCTAAGCAGAGGGTGAAGGGGCTCACAGCATCAATGCTCCCAAAAATCTTGCTTTCCCCTTATGTCTCCAGGGAAGCCCCAGGTCACAGTTTTGGATCCATCACAGAGCAAGGCATGTCTCTGTCTCTCTATCTCTCCAGCTCCCAGCATCACCCCACATCCACTCACATGAACAACCTCCCTTGGCCTATTGCTCTCCATCCCAGGATGACATGACACTCAGCCAGGTGAGGTGGCAAAAGGTCCACCTATTTGTCTCTATGGAAACGTGGCTCACCCTTGGAGATGCTGATGGGAGCACTTCACCAGCCAGCTAAGACAAGGCCATTACCCAACAAAGACACTTTTCTGACAGCTGCTTCTGCTAGATTCCAAACTTCACTAGATGTGCAATCACAGGCCTGGAAAGGACCCATGTATATCATCCAGGCTAACCCCCACACAGCCTATAATGATAAACAGCTGCCTTGTACCACTGGTTCACCCACTTTAGCATTGTCGGTACTGACCAGCAGTGTCTTCACAGACAAGATGTCACTCCATGTGTTGCTGGATTGCAGCTTCCATCATCTCTGCCAATCAGCCAAGCTGGGTGGGGCTGATAGGAGCTGGAGTCAATCATCATCTGGAAGGTGAGCATCAGAATTGGCTGGTCCTACTGTTAGAATTCCTGCTCTATGATTGCAGTCATGTAGTTGTTGTCTTTCACATGACGGTGTATGTTTTGACTCCACAGAGTGGGAAGTGATGGAGACAGGATGCTTGTGTTACTGTGCTCCGTGAAGTGGGACTATTGTCCTTTGTTCTTTTTCTCTTTGCTGTCTGATGCTAGAGAGAGAGGGAGCCATGTTGCAGTGCTCTGTGTGTGTTTATATGTAAATAAAGTAGATTAGCCAAAATGCTGAGTTGCTGAGATCTGTCACGCACATGATGTGCAAACTCTGCGGATCCCTAAGTGTGCCGGTATCGGTTGGCATCGGTCGCTGTGATGTTCAAGCTGAAGAAAGCTATTGAAGCTCCCGAACAATCGACCAGGAGGGAGGGAACATGGCAGTCGGGCATGTTTCTCTGCCAGGATCTTCCTCGAGTGTAGGGTGAACTCCTGACACCTACAACAGTGGTCAAGGATCTGGAAACTATGCCATATGAGGAACAGTTGAGGGAGTTGGGTAGGTTTAGCCATGAGAAGAGGAGACCGAGAGGAGAGATGATGGTAATCTTCTAGTATCTCAAGGGCTGTCACATGGAAGAGGGAACAACAAGCTTGTTTTCTCCTTCTCCAGAGGGGAGGACTCGATCCAATGAATTCAATTTGCAAGGAAGGAGATTCCGGCTAAACATCAGGTAGAACTTTCTGAGGGTAAGAGCTGTTCAGCAGGGGAACAGACTCCCTTAGGAGGTGATGGACTCTCCATCCTTGGAGGTTTATAAGCAGAGGCTGGGTGGCCATCTGTCAGGGGTGGTTGAGATTCCTGCATTGCAGGGGGTTGGACTAGATGATCCTCGGGGTCCCTTCCAACTCTACAATTCTATGATTCTACGAGAGTATTGAGACTAGTGGTATCCTCCCCAAAGGCTTCACAGAAAACTTAAATAAAATAGGAATGCAAATGAAAACATTGTAAATGCCATTAAATACCAAAATTAATACAAATTAAGATGAACGCTTATGACACACACACAAGCATTTCATTAAAAGAAAGAGAAAGCCTTCCTAAATCAGCCAGTGAAAATTAAAACATGTCAAATGTTTACTCGAATGATCATTTTAAGCCCGCTTGTATTTTATGCCGCACCGAGTGCGCAACTAACTCTCCTTTTTTTCCAATTTGAAAGGACTGGATATAAAAGGCTCGTATTACAGGCAGAAGCCACGGAATCTCGTTTCTTTATAAGCTGCCAATGAGCATTAAATAATTTGCCAGAGATGCCTAGCATTCAGAAGTATTTAAGTGCTCACGTTTTTTTTGCTGAAAGGGGTTTTGTTTTTTAAAAGATGGCAGCGAGGGTATCCAAGTGCATGCATTAATTATGGTAATCCTGTTCTTGTTGTATATAATCAAATCCTTTCAACGCTCCATTAGATTTCATCATTGTTATTCAGTCTCCTTTCGGAGGGAGGTGTGTGTTGTTGCTATTTGAGCTAGGCGTGCCAAAGAGCTGTATTCGAGGGCAGGAGGCCAGAGGAACACATGCAGTGGGCAGAGACAGGCCTGGGAATTGCTGCCAAACAGCTGCAAAGAGGCAGAGCGAGGGCTGCTTTATAGCAAATCCTGGGCAAGCACAGGAGGGAGGGTGGAGAGCCACAGTTCTATGTGCAGATCAATGCTCCTCCTCTCTCTCTATCCGGCTTCCTGTATTGCCTTTATACTGTTCAAGGAGCAGGCCTCCTGGCTGTCTGAAAAGCTGAGGTGTAGGGATAGGTTGGGCTCCATGATCACTGCAGATGGTGACAGCAGCCACGAAATTAAAAGACGCCTGCTTCTTGGGAGAAAAGGTCCGTATGGTTAAAGCCATGGTTTCCTAGTAGTGATATATGGAAGTGAGAGCTGGACCATAAAGAAGGCCGATCACCGAAGAATTGATGCTTTTGAATTATGGTGCTGGAGGAGACTCTTGAGAGTCCCATGAACTGCAAGAAGATCAAACCTCTCCATTCTGAAGGAAATCAGCCCTGAGAGCTCACTAGAAGGACAGATCGTGAAGCTGAGGCTCCAATACTTTGGCCACCTCATGAGAAGAGAAGAGTCCCTGGAAAAGACCCTGATGTTGGGAAAGATGGAGGGCACAAGGAGAAGGGGACGACAGAGGACAAGATGGTTGGATAGTGTTCTTGAAGCTACCAGCATGAGGCAGTGGAAGACAAGAGTGCATGGCGTGCTCTGGTCCATGGGGTCACGAAGAGTCGGACACGACTAAACGACTAAACAACAACAACAACAGGGATAGGTTGGTTTTCCCCCCATGCGGCTGATACATTGGGTATACATAATCAATAATAACATATTCACATCAACCATATATACAATTTGATATACGTTAACACTCCTCCCTCCACAGGGTTTGTTTAACTTTTAACATTTTAATTGCCCCAAATTGTTCAAACCTACCCAAATAATTCAGTATCTTCTCAAACCAATCCTCCTCTTTCTCACTGATCTTAAACCCTTTCATTCTGTGTATCTTCACAGTTAGATATTCTAAAATTATAATATTCAGTTTTTTCCTCCATTGGTTCACCCCTAGCTCTTCTTCATTTTTCCAATTACTCACTATAACCTGTCTGGCTGTAGTTACCATCAGTTTTCCTCTTTTGTTTTTAACTCAGACTAATAAGAACCATTAATTTAGATATTCCCACCTTCCTACCCACAATTCCCGATATTTTCTATACCAATCTGTTTCCAAAATTCATTAACTAATGGACAGTCCCACCACATATGACTGTACGTTCCCATCACTCCACATTTCCTCCAACAATTCTTACTTCCAGATTTTGTAATATGATATAACCTTACAGGTGTATAATACCATATTTGTACCAAGGTGTAGGGATAGTTAAACCATGGAATTTGCTGCCACAAGAGGCAGAGATGGCCACCAACTTGGATGGCTTTAAAAGAATAGGCAAAGGCAGTTTTGAATTGGAAGCCGCCGCTAAAGAATTGGGAGGGGGAAAGGTGTCCATTGAGCTCCCTTCAACGTCTGTGAAGCGCTTTCCAGGAGGAGAAGCAGTACCCATTCGAGATGGCTGGCGGCAAAGCTGGGAAAGACTCTGGCAAGACTAAGACCAAAACAGTGTCCCGTTCGCAAAGGGCTGGCTTACAGTTTCCGGTGGGTCGTATTCATCGGCATCTAAAATCAAGGACTACAAGTCATGGACGTGTGGGAGCTACAGCTGCTGTGTATAGTGCTGCTATCTTGGAGTACCTCACAGCTGAGGTTCTTGAATTAGCAGGAAATGCATCCAAAGACTTGAAGGTGAAACGAATCACTCCCCGTCACTTACAGCTTGCAATAAGAGGTGATGAAGAACTGGATTCCCTAATCAAAGCAACAATTGCTGGTGGAGGTGTAATTCCACATATCCATAAATCTCTGATTGGAAAGAAAGGACAGCAGAAAACAGTGTAAAGAAGGAACTTGGGATTCCTTATTAACTTGGGACTCAAATGCTCAGTTGTCCAGTGTTGGTGGATTTCCAGTGGACTGCATCTGTGAAACACTTTTTGCCTTTCTGTAACCTTGAAGCTGGAGCCCATCAAGCTTTCTAACAAACCAAAATTCTATATTTGAAGTCTTAACCTTATTTAAGTGTTACATGGCTTCAGAGAAGCTGTTGTCGTGGTTCTTGACTGTTTTAGATATGTTGGATTTTAATGAAATTCTTGACATTGTTGCTCATTTTTTATGCTTGAAGTTGCTTTACTCAGTTAAAATTTAACTACAAAGGATTGGCATAAGCATTTTATGAAATAATTAAAAACAACTAGAGGTATTAAAACGCTGTTGCGGCTGTCAATCTCTTGTAGTTAAATAAGAATAACCATTCTGACAAGCAGAAACAACAGACCTTATTCCATTCTGGTCAATGAGTTCAATAAATGTTACATTGTTACAAAAATAAAATAAAATAAAAGAATAGGCAAAATTCATGGGGGAGAGGGCTATTGATGGCTCCCAGACCTGATGGCTCGGCTCTGCCTCCACAGCAGAAGCCAGTAATGATTCTGAATACCAGCTGCTAGAGTGCTCTTGGGCTCAGAACCTGCTCGTGGGTTTCTGACGGCCGTCTGGTTGGCTTCTGTGAGAAAAGGATGCTAGACTGGACGGGCCATTGGCCTGATCCACCAGGCCCTTCTTAGATTCTAATAATAATAATAATAATAATAATAATAATAATAATAATAATAATAATAATACATTTTTCTTTATACCCTGCCCTTCCCGGTTCAGAAAACCAGGCTCAGGGCGGCTAACAACAAATTTAAAACACTTAATTGATGCAACAGAAAACAGCATAAAATACAGTATAAAATGTGAATAACAATAAATTCAGAATTCAAAAATCAATTTAGGGGGGAAATCCATCCAATAAACATTAGGTGATCACCAGGGCTCGCTGGCTAAATTAGCCCTATTTGGGCCAGCGAGGAGACCAAGGGAGAACTAGCTGTGGGATCCCAGAGTGGGTAATCTTCATAAAAAGGGGAGGGGGAGGGAATCTGTCAATTCTGAATTCAGTTCTGAATTCAGATTCATTTCTGAATCTGTCAATTTTGGCCTCTCTCAATTTCTCGTTTTTCCCTCCTTCAGTTTTGGGTTTGTATTGATGTAAAACCAAAAGTACAAAGAGGAAGGAATAGAATCAAAGTTATGAAATAAAGGAACTGTAAGAGCTAAAATGGAACCCAACCCACTGCAATGCAGGAATCTCAACTAAGGCATCCATGACAGATGGCCATCCAATCTCTGCTTAGAAACCTCCAAGGAAGGAGAGTCCACCACCTCCAGAGGGAGACCGTTCCTCTGTCGAACTGCTCCTACTGTCAGAAAGCTCTTCCTGGTATTTAGCTGGAATCTCCTTTCTTGTGACTTGAAGCCGTTCATTCAGGTCCTAGCCGCCAGAGCAGCAAAAAAAGCAAGTTTGCTCCATCTTTCATGTGAAAGCCCTTGAGATATTTGAAAACTGCTCTCATCTAAACATACCCAGCTCTCTCAACCATTCATCCTAAGGAGCACTTCGGAGGTTTTATTTTCCAAATAAATAGAGAGCAGGTAATGTTGTAAAAGAATAAAACACATCACGGCAGCCAAAATTTTATTTGGTGGGGTAAGAGTTTGGTATATCTGAATTCAACACACAACAAATGAAATCCCACCAAAAGGTGCAGAAATGTTCCAGGTCTTCCTTACCTTAAAAAAAATGCATTATTTGTGCATTATTTTTTCTGCAATAGTCAGAGTCAACACATTATTGTACCACAAAGAGATGTTTTAAGTCCTGTAGTGTCTTGGTTTCTTATTTTGCAGTCTTTATCTTAAAATGCTCTACATATCAGTTTGTGACATTAAACAACAGGCCTTGTGAAAATTCATCACCGTTTTAAGTGCTAAAATTAAACAGTGCTCTGGCCTGTACATTATTGCATGCAGAAAAACTTGGAAAATCAATACAACCCAGGTGGTTAGGAAGGCCCAACAGAGACTCCATTTCCTCAGGGCCTTGCGAAAGAACAATGTCAAACAAAAATTGATGATCTCCTTCAACCGGGCCACAATAGAAAGTGTCCTTTCATACTGTATAACAGTGTGGTATGCTGGTTTGACAACCGCAGACAGGAAGTCCCTACAGATGGTGTCGAATACAGCACATGACATCATGGGCTGTCCTCGGAATTCACTAGATGACATTGCGGGAGACCGCTGCCTCAGGAGAGTGAGGAAAATTCTTAGGGATGACTCACACTCTGGCCAGCACTTCTTTAATCTCCTACCTTCAGGCAGGAGATACAGTGGTACCTCAGGTTAAGAACTTAATTCGTTCTGGAGGTCTGTTCTTAACCTGAAACTGTTCTTAACCTGAGGAACCACTTTAGCTAACGGGGCCTCCTGCTGCCACTGCGCCGCCGCCGCGCGACTTCTGTTCTCATCCTGAAGCAAAGTTCTTAACCCGAGGTACTATTTCTGGGTTAGCGGAGTCTGTAACCTGAAGCGTATGTAACCTGAAGCATCTGTAACCTGAGGTACCACTGTACAGAAGTATAGTCAGCCACACCAACAAATTAAAGAACAGTTTTTATCTGTGGGCTGTTGGGCTGCTGTGGTATAATTGACTTCTGCCAAGCACACAGAGCGTGAACAAGACTGAGTGTATGGGGGGGGCGGGCTCATTTAATTACACTGCACACAGGTGGCGTAGTAACAATAAAGGTTTATTTATTTATTTGATTTATTTATTTGATTTATTTATTTAATTTAGAAGGTCCCAGGTTCAGTCCTCAGCATCTCCAGGTAGGACATTTGCTTAGACTTCATAGAATCGTGGAATCACAGAACCGTAGAATTGGAAGGGACCCAAGGGTCATCTAGTCCAACCACCCCACCCCCCGCCGCAATGTAGGAATCGCAGCTAAAGCATCCGTGACGGATAACCATCCAACCTCTGCTTAAAAACCTCCAAGGAAGGTGACTTCTTCACGCATTACACTGAACACAGATATTAGCTATCTCTACACACGTACAATTGTTGGTATGAAAGGGACCACTGAGGGAGCATCTGCCTCGGATGGAGAAGATCCCAGGTTCCACCCCCGACTTCTCCAAGTGGGGTGAGCATGCCCCTTCTTTCTGAAACCCTAGAGAACTTCTGTCAGTCAGTGCAGACGCTACTAAGATAGATGGGCCAATGGTTTGACTAGGCATAAGACAACTTCCTGTGTGCCTATGTTCCCTCTGGAATGTGGTGTGGATTGGGGCCAGAGGAAGAGGTGAGTGGGCATCATCAAGAGTGGTGAGGAGCGTGGGATATAACTGTTGGAAATGATGGAAATGACTGTCAGTATCATCACAGAAAGCAGTCAAATACATTTCTTGTTTGCCCAGAGGGGACACACAGGGGGATGTTACTCCAGCCAGGAGGACTTCCTGTGACACCTGGCCTGGAGCTTCGTCCCCCTGCGTGTGACCAGGTAGATGGGCATGACCCTGGGGTGTGACCATGAAAGGGTGGGTCACACAGCCATCTTCCCTTCTCTCTTGACCCTTCTTCTTCACTTTATTCCATCTTGATGCTTTTGCTGTCTGCTGGCTCTCAGCCAGCAGCGCATGGGCACAATCCCATATGGGATGAACCCACACTCTCTTCTGTAACTACGAACAACTTACATTCAGTATCATACTGTGAACTGAGTGTAAGGAAACTTCTCATTGCTTTTAAGAGAAGACTGTTGTGTCTTCATTCTTTTTAAGAGGGAACAAAGGGATTTACCAGGAACAAATCCAATCTAGACAAGCCAGGCTGGATTGCTTAACTCAAGAGATTCAAACGAATCTACCAACTAGCTTCCTGCAATATACAGGGGAATGTACTCTGCCAGCAGCTCACTAGAGTGAGTGAGAAAGGATAATATTTAATCAATATATCCTCTCCTGATATCCACAACATTCCCACAAGGAGGTAGCGGCAGTATTCTCAGAGGGAGATCCTCTGAGAGCAGCATGCTTAATTGCCCCCCAAATAAAAAGAAATGGATATCATACCTTCCAACATTTCTGAGATGAAAATAAAGGTAAAGGGTAAAGGGACCCCTGACCATTAGGTCCAGTCGTGGCCGACTCTGGGGTTGCGGCGCTCATCTCGCTTTATTGGCCGAAGGAGCCAGCGTACAGCTTCCGGGTCATGTGGCCAGCACGACTAAGCCATTTCTGGCGAACCAGAGCAGTGGACGGAAACACCATTTACCTTCCCGCCGGAGCGGTACCTATTTATCTACTTGCACTTTGACGTGCTTTCGACCTGCTAGGTTGGCAGGAGCAGGGACCGAGCAACGGGAGCTCACCCCGTCGCGGGGATTCGAACTGCCGACTTTCTGATCAGCAAGTCCTAGGTTCTGTGGTTTAACCCACAGATGGAAATAGGGACAGTCTATTCTGCATCAGGAAGCTTCTTCCGCGTTAGATCTCCCACACATCTACATTGGTCACCTTGAGTCACCTGCAACCTCTCAGCCTCCCCAACCGCACAGGGGGTGTGTGGAATCAGAACACTTGGAGGGTCTGTGATATGACACCGAAAGTTAAGATTTCTCCAGCAAAAGGGGAGGTGGGGTGTGTTTCAATACGACTGGGGAGGACCTAATTTTAACCTCTCTTCTTTCTGTTCTCCTCCACTACATCCCAGCTCACAAGAGGCCTGCAAGCGTACTGCCTTTGTTCCTGGGGATTTTCCTTTGTGCGCTCCTGCTTTTGGCTTTAAGTCTCTACTACGGCAGCGTGAGGCGAGATTTCAAAGTCTTGGAAGAGTTTCACACCCAGCTTGTTATCGCAGTCCTTCAGATCAGGCACGTTGCTGTGAAATGTTGGGCCTGGTTTATGAGGCTGTAGAAAGCCTCACACATGGAACCACGCAGGGCTGGGGACAATGGCACGCTTCCTCTGGGATACCGTCCGAATGTCTCTGAGAGAGAAAAAGAGCCTCTTTATTTAAGATGGAAAAAATTAAACGGAAAATGAAGCAGCTGTCTTCTTGCAAAATTACGACGCTACCCACGGTGGGCATTTTTCCTTTCTTATCGCCGTCATTTGGGTTCTGCATTTCTTTTCATAATGCCATTATCATCTCCTAGCAATCTCAATTGCAATTAGAGGCCCATTGTGTAAGAGCCTTGAAGCATTGACGATATTCTTTATTTCCAACCTGGGGATGTGTGGGAGCTGCAAACAGGATTTCAAAGTATTGCCAATCAAACGTCTTAAAATAATAATAATAATAAACCCATGAGCTAGACCATACAAAAGACTAGTCTTCAAAAATGACTTATTTTTAAATGATAAATGTTGGGTGTTGCTTACAGAGGAATGTGTGGACAGACAGAGTGTATAACCTTATCAAAACTTGCTTCCTTTGAAATTCCCCAGCAGTTTCTTCGGGGAGGAGCCTTCGAATTCAACTCAAATTTTGGCTTGGATGAAACTGAGAGTAGCTGTGCATATTTTACTCTCCCCCACTGAAACCAATGGGGTGTAAAAGTGTTTCGCTGGAGCTGAGTCAAGCCTCTTTGTGTCTGATGTATATTTTGAGGTGAGGGTTAAGCAATGTGGGAATTTGTGAGTGGTATGTATAAATATCACATTTTATCCATTGCACGGTTTGAAACCTATTCTATAGATGTCAGCTTATGGATAGCTGCTGCAAGCTTTCAAAAGATAGGCGACCAGGTGTCTAACCACACAATTAAAAATTACAGGAATGTTGCAGTCTCCACTATCATTGGTTCATGGTTTAATAAAATATTGTATATACTAATACAAATTGGTTATAAAAAGGTGTTTTTTTAAGACATTGATGCAATTTTTAGCTTACTGGAATCACACCAAGACTCTTTAAAAAACGAACACAATGCAAAAAAATGCCTTCTGCATTGCAAAATTAAGATTAAGAATGAATAAATGCTGGTAACAGTTACTAAATCTGCTTGTCACACATTGTGGTCCTGTCTGCACTATACATTTAAAGTCCCTGCCTATGAAAGATCTACAAAGAACTATATAAAAGATTAGTTTAACAATGCCAATAAAAGCAAATGTTTAAACGAGGCTGGCATGCAACTTTAGCAAAACATAAATAAAATCAGCAACTTAAAAAAAATTATACACAATAATATTGTGTATGAGCAATGGCATGGATAGGCTTGCTGGAGGAGGGGTTAGCAGATGCTGAAAACACTGCAGTGAAGACACCTGCCTAAAATCAATGGACAGGGAGTTCCGAAGAGTAGGTACTGCTGGTGGAATGGAACTAGTGGGACTTGTGCAATGGAAGACCAAGAGGCCAAGAGTAGCTGGGGCCAACCAATTCTAGGTTTGTCCCTATTCGCTGCCTCCCTGCTGAGTTATACAAGGGCAAAACAGACTGAGAAGGAGGAAGCTGACAACCAGCATCACACACATACCCCAAATTGGCTGTAAGAAGGGAGGTGTCAGGGACAGGAATGGTGGAAACCGCCTCCCCATCCTGACCCTTCCAGGGAGGAGGAGGAGGAAGACAGTCTAGATTTACAACAGGGGTTTGAGGGAGGTCACAGCTCAGAGGCAGATGGTGGGTTGGGAAACCATGGGAGAGCCAGAGCAACAGGTGGCTGACATGTTGTCAGTAGAAAGCATTCCAAACCGTCCATCTTCCAGAACCCAGTGAGCCTTAAAAGTAGGAGAGCAAAGAGCTCAAAGACAGAGGGCCCTTAACAGCACCCATAGAGGAGATGATGATGACGAAGAACGAGGGATGGGAGAGATTGGAGTGGGGAAGAGATTCACTTGGGACAACGCCCTTATCCAAGAAGCTGGGTTCTATAGCCTCTCTGTGTAAAGTCTGAAATAAAAAAGGACTGTAAGAAACTTTCCCTTGTCTTTATACTTTCCTGGGCAACCAGCCAGGAGTCGCTGACATCATCCTGACAGGAGACAGGTATGGGTTGGCTGAGGGGAGAATGAGGCCAGTGGGCCACTGACCTATTTGCCCTAATCGACCAGCCTCTGCTGAAAAGTCAGGATAGAAACTTTCTAAGATTATGAGTGGCGCTGAGAAAGTGGATAGCTAAACTGTGGAGTCGACAGGAGTCGGTGATGAGAGCTTTAAAAGAGATTTTGGCAAATTCATGGAGGACAAGGCTATTGATCGCTACTAGGAACGATGGGTACGCTTTGGCTCCACAGTCAGAGGCAGGAATTAAACCACAGGATGGGAGAGAACTTGAATCCTGCTTGCTGGTTTCCCACCAGTATCTGCACTGCAGGGGGTTGGACCAGATGACCCCTTCCAACTGTATAGTCTTATAACTCTATTAACTGGTTGGTCACAATGAGAACAGGAATGAATGAATGAATGAATGAATGAATGAATGAATGAATGAATCTTTATTTGCATCAGCCATTGGCTATAGCAATAAAACAACAATATGATATACAAAGAATACAAATAAAAAGTCAATTATATAAAATACATTTGAGGGTTTTGAATCAGTAGTCAAATAATAGATCTTATTCTGATTGCCCCAGCTAAAAACCTTGCAACCTTTGCTGTCACCTGCTCATCTTGATCTGCCAAAAGGAAGGACACTGTGGCAGTGGTTGGGCGACCTGGAATGGACAATAAAAGAGGGGTGATAATCTCATTCCTCAAGCCTTTATAAAGAGGGCAAGCCAGAAGGGCACGGCCACCTATTCGGTACTGCCATCTCCACAGGGGCATAAGTGTTTTTTGTGTGGAATCTGTTGGAATCATCCCTCAAGTACAGCCGAGGGCAATACATTCAATCTTGCAAGAATAAAAGCATGTCTATGTTTTAGAATTGCTAGGTTATGCAGATAGAGTGCCAGAGAGTTGAAATGGGAAGGTGGAAAATAGTCAAACCGTGGGCAAAATTTCCTTATTGTCGCCAAGTTGTTCTGATGCTCGATATCATTTAGGCACTGACAAATTAAGACTGCTTGCTTTACTAAAACCCAAACTGAGTAGCTGTTGTGGCGATAAATGACAAAAGTGAAGTTTTTGATAGACAATTTTAGTCCAGGCGCTCTTGTGACAATCTTGAAGCACTAGAGTTATTAGACGTGATGCGTTTGGGACACAGGGTGGTACAGAGAAAAATTGCCTTAAGAACTTTGATTGGACAGCTTCCATAGATCCAAAGTGAGCCCCATATAATAACTGTGCTAGGGGTTTAGCTTGGAGCACTTCCAGGACTACTGGTATATGTTTACCAGCTTTTGTGTGGAAAAAGCGTGTCAGAATTTTGGCGCTTTGGGACGCTTTTTCTTTTGCACATGCTAGACTGAAGGCCATTGGCCTGATGCAACAAACTCCACTTGCGTCCTGATGGTTGCTACCACACTGAAAGGTTGATTCATTGCAAGTGCAGAAGGAACATTACATGGCAGATGAAAAAGTGTTGAACAGGCATTGACTGAAGACAGAAACTCATTTGCAGGTTACCATTTCTGTTTTCAGTTGGAAACATCCCGAGGAAAAATTAGAATAAAATATGGAGAGCATTAAAAGGAATTATTCTGACCGTATTTATAACACCTGCCTCGGAGGATGGCATTAATGGATGATGCATTGCTGGGAACCTTTTAAAATAGACACTGACCCACTTGTACGAGTGCATTAAAGGTCGACGTAGGCAATGTTCTTCCCGGTGTGGATTCTGCACCATAATTGAGACCACCTGCCTGCACCGATTACGTGAGCCATATTTGACTTCTCTTCGCATTCAGGCATTATCCCCGCTGCGACAAACAGTTCTTGTTTACATAGCAAAAAATAAAATATATATACATAAAAAGGAGTTTATTTTAGCTGCCATTTAATACATGTCAGCAGCTGGAAAATGAAAATGGGGAGCAGCCCTCCCAGCTTCTATAGAACTGTACAAGAAAAAATCTGAAAAATGAGGTTAGACACACAAGAAAAGGTTTTATTTTTTAAAAAAAGAATTATATCCTTGTTAGATTCCTAGATCTGCACAATACTTACCAGCAAGACTCGTATAGCCTATAAAGGAGACACACTATTCAGTTCCCAACCATCAGTTGCTTCATACATCTTGTGCTAAAAAATCTAATTATTCTGATTGTGTTTAAATAAAACACCAAAACACATTAAATTTTCAAACAATTTATTTTAATATGGCACCAGATCAAGAGCCCAATACGCTCTCCAGAAGGGGTGGTGGGCAAAGAACTGATATCAAACAATAATTTCCTGTTTTAGGCAACCCTGTCCCCACCAAAGACAATGGAAACTCAATTGTTGGTTCAAACAAGGAGAATGGGCCTTGCAATCTCAGATTTGCTTGATGTATACAAAGTATTACAGCAGAAGGTCATCAATGGGGGTTTGGGGTACATCTTAAAAAAAAAAACCTACTCCCTATTCAGTTTTGTATAAAACAAGCAGCACTTTGCATTTCCAAGCTCAATGTTTTCCCTGCACTTTGCATGCATTCCATGCCCATCTATACACCAAAAAAAGACAATGTAGATTGTGAGTGCAAATACTCAAATAGCATCGTGATAACAAGCTCTGAAATGAGCGCAACCTATTCCAGTCCCAATTTCTTAACTATTTTGAATTTGACAGTTATGCATCGTGCAATAGTAAATCTGTTCAGAAGGTCAGGTTCTAAATCTTAGGTCATAAAAGTTGGTGGATGTGATACATCCACACAACTGCATTTTGAGCCCCTCTCCCAGAAAGTGACTTAAGAGATCTTTCTTAAAACCACTTGTGGACCACCTGACATTATGCCTTGCTTGGTGCTTTGCTCCTGAATCCAGAAAAAGTTCAAGTTTGGGCTAGGGAATGCACACACACACACAAACACACACATCACAGAAGCATTCATCCCCTCCTTTATGTACACAAATATACAATAAGAGTTCAAACATCTACCAGTAGAAAGTTATCATTAAATGTACACTGAATTTGCTTTTTCACTACTGGGAATTGCAGGAAAGGAAGGTTGAGCTGAGTGGTAGGGAATGTGTTATGCACACAAAAGGTCCAGGGTTCCATCTGTTGGCTCCTCTGCAGCATCTTCAACTCAACAGAACATTAAATTGTGGAGCTGGGCTGAAGGAAAGAAATCTGAAAATCTCAGATTACGTTTCTGCTTTAAAGCTACATTTCGAAACTCTCACATCTGACATCAAAATGTAAACACTGACAAGCAAAGGCTTTTGCTTTCTCACTGGAAATGGCATAAACATGGTGGCTGCATGCTTGCAGATAGAAGGTGACATCTTCCAAGCCCTTAAAGTTGCCTTGATGGGTGGCCCTCTTTTCTGATTTTTGAGAGTTCTGATACTCAGGCAGCATAGAGTGCATGGGTAAGGTTGCCATATGTTGAAGAGCAAAAAAGAGGACACGTTTGCCAATGCCTAGGGTGGGATGGGGGAGGAGGTGCAGGAGAGAAGATGCTGGCTTACATACCCCTATGGTTTGATCCTGCAGGATCCCTTTTATGACTCTATGGGCTCAGCCTAGAAACTCTAACCACTGTTTCATGTTGGTTCTCAGGTCACTTATTGAGATAATCTTCTAAGACCCTGTTGCCCCTCCATATTAAGGTAAGTGAGCCACAGGATGGGGGCTTTCTGATGTGACAAGAAAAAAAGTTCAGCCTCATGACAGCACTCCCTTGGACAAACGGGTTCTTCTTCCAGTATATTGACTTTGAGTTTTATTGTTGTTTTAGCCTAATTGCATGCACGTTATTGTTTGGTATCATTTTAATCTCCTATCACATTGTTTGCTGCCTTGATTTATTTTTCTTTTATGGGAAAGAAAGAGACAGCTGTTGAAAATAAGTAAAGGAATAATAAAAAAATAATAATAATAAAAATTTAGTTATATCCCGCCCTCCCCAGCCGAAGCCGGGCTCAGAATAACCAAACACGCATGTCTGAATTAGCTCTTGTCCAATTTTGACACTCCTGGAACGGCAGTTCCTGAACACATGCATGCTCTCTGGGTACCAAAGGGGAAAAACGAGGACATTTGGCAAATTTAAAAAATCCGCCAGGACAGAAATTCTACCCCTGAAAAAGAAGGCATGTCCTTGAAAAAGAGGACGTATGGCAACCCTATGTATGGACTCCTCAATATCCTACTTCCACAAACGTGGCTCCACGCAGACCCCACCTTCTGCTAGACATGCAATTCCATGGCAAGCCTAGTTCCACTGCTCAATTAAGTAGGTAAAAGGTAAAGGTCAAGGACCCCTGGATGGTTAAGTCCAGTCAAATGCGACTTTGGGGTGCGGTGCTCATCTCGCTTTTCAGGCTAAGGGAGCCAGCATTTGTCCACAGACAGCTTTCCTGGTCATGTGGTCAGCATGACTAAACCGCTACTGGCACATGGAGGACCACGACGAATGCCAGAGTGCATGGAAACATGGTTTACCTTCCTGTCGCAGCAGTTCCTATTTATCTACTTGCACTGGTATGCTTTCAAACTGCTAAGTTGGCAGAAGCTGGGACAGAGCAACAGGTGATCATCCAGTTGTGCAGACTCGAACCACCGACCTTTCAGTCAGCAAGGCCAAGAAGCCCAGTGGTTTGGACCACAGCGCCACCCACATCCCTTACCTTTTCAATTAAGTAAAAACGGCCCTACCACTAGGAAGAGTGGACAAACCACCTCCAGCAGAGAGTGCTGGAAGGCAACAGGAGCTACCCTCTTGTACTGAAGCAAGAATCAGCTGCCACTCCAGGCATCTTCTGTTATATAGGAAAAAATGAGGATGCCATCTTGCCCTTTGCCCCAGGCTGGGCTGGCTCTGTTTCTGTGTACCAGAGGAAACGCAAACCAAGACTCATAGCTTGTGAGAAAACAGTTTGCTGATTGTATCCATCTGCAGGGAGCAGAAACAAGCAAAAATGATGGCGCAGATTGAGAGAGAGAAGCAAGGCTCTACACAATGAGTTCTTTGGTATGGAAAGAAAGGTAAGCATTGGGTCTGAAAATCCACAATGGAAGAACAATCAAGCACTTTGCAGGCTGTGAAATTGGTGCGGGTGGGTGTTTTAGCTGTATCTGTTGTTAATGCATGTTGTGGGTTGCCTTGAATCCTGTGCTAGGAGAAAGGAGAGCACAGAATAAAATACATAAGTAAACACTACAGAAGACATTATAAAAAAGGAGCAGAATTATGTTTTGGCATTTGGGAGGCCTTGTGGAAGTGGCCCCCATGGCTTATAAAAGGTAATAGCTCTTAAATCCTGGAGATCATGGGGAAATACAGACTTTTCCCCTTTTCAAGTGCATTATTATTATTATTATTATTATTATTTTGCAGCAGGGGCCAGGGGACCTGATGTCTTTGGACTTTGCAAACCTAATTAAACTATCAGCCTGTCAGACAGTTAATGCAGAAGGAAAGTGGGGATGATTTGCAAGATCAAAGTTATCATAATATATAAATAATGTGACCAGAGGAGGAATGACTGGTGAGAGGTGCGCAGAAAGAAGGAACGCCGTGGTGCATCTGTAACAGCAAAACTGAATGCCTTCATCTGCTCCAGATGCAAGAAAACATGTCTCTCCCACACTGGTCCCTACAGTTACAGCAGGCGCTGTAATTCTCCAGTGGTTTGACTTCACCGCCAAAGACAGACGGATGCTAATTAACCTTCACTAAACTGCCAAACTGAACTCTGCTACTGGGACTCTTTGAAAACAGCCTTGCAGCCATTTTTCCTTTGCTGCTAACCCACACATGTGGGTCTCTAGAGGATTAAATATAATCCTATATCCTCTTACCAATTATTTAGCTGTGATTCCCGCACTTGCAGGGAGTTAGACTAGATGGCCCTTGAGGTCCCTTCCAATTCTACAATTCTGCGATTCTGTAGTTGTAACTGTTTTATTTGTTTTATAACTGTGGTTCCCATCGCTGCAACCCTTGGACCTTAGGTTAAAGGGTGGGTAATGAATGCATTGCTTTATTCCCCCACCCGACTTATCCATAAGAGCAGACGACAGCAACAGCCAAAGTATCAAGCTTTGGTTAGTGATAAACCTCCTTGCGTTTGCCTGTTCCTGAAAACAAATCCTGAATCCAATCCTAATCCCATAATTCTGAAGTGCAACTTCCATCTCAGGCAGTTTGCTAAAAGGGGGAGAGTGCCCCAATTCAACCACAAACATCCTGCCTAAGTAGTTGTTTGCGCTATGCACGTAGATAACTGTACTTTGTATCTTGGAATAATTCCACATACTGTATGAAGGCAACATTACAGATGAACATTACTACATTAGAATATGTCATTAAGATTCTACTTGTATATATGAAGAAGCAAGCATTATATATCAATCGCTGTACAAGGCAAGCTGTTACCTATAGCCCATTTCACTACATTTTACTAAGCAATAATAATATATTTTGCATGCCAACCTCAAAGCTAAGCAAAAGTGCCCTCCAAAATCTCCTGGGAAGATCTACGGAGAGCAGCTAATATAATGCAATGAGTTTCCCCTCCCACCCCATTCCAAATACACATCTTTATCATAATCTACACAAGTGTCCAACAAGCCACGCTGCTCCGTATCTTTTCAACTGAATCCAGGAGCAGATTTTTTTAAAATGGAACTGAAACAAATTTAAAAGCAAAACTCCAATCTGCAGATTTTCAGCTTGGCTGCTGTTTGCAACAAATTAAATTTGGTAAAATGATGCTTCAGATTTTTAAAAATCTTTTTAAAGCGGTGATTCAAGGTTTTTTGAGGGGGGCACCTCAAACTTTGCATAAATACTCATGGTTTTTAACCCCTTGGTTTTCAACATTTTGGAATCAGGAACTCCAATCTGGAATTCTTCCATTCATTCATGAACGTGCAACTTTGCTTCAGTAAATGTTTCAGTAAATGTGTTCATGCGGCACTTATGTACCTGTTTCACACAGGGCAATATCCGTGAAAGAACCAGTATCTGGTTTTGCTATAAGCAATACTCATTGCTGCAAGCTTTTGAGTTTCTTTTCAAACATATCATTATGTAAATAAATCAGTAAGATGATGCTGATACTTAGAAAAAGCTTGGGTTTGTGTAGCTGGTAATACACTTTGAAATCATCACCATGCCTGTTCCCAGGGCCTACATTATGACCCAATGCAGCACATTTTCAAGACAGGACCACAATGGTCGCATCTAAACAGCTGGCTGATAAATCCTGTGCATCATGGCTGAATTTACAAAAACCCTCCCTTCCCCAATGTATGAAAGTTCTGTGATTTGACCCACAGATGCCAGACACTGGGTAGATAGAACATAGGGTTTTTAAGTCTTCTAGGCAAAGCTCATATACAACCCCTCTGCATTTGAATGGAACTTGTGCCAAGGATGCAATAAGTCCTGCTTGGGCGTTAATGCTCCTGTGTTTATCGACAGGGGAGTGATAACAAGTAACTCTGCCCACTAGTCTTTGTCAAAAGGGTGTGACTGCCTCAAATGAGTTTCTGTGCCTTCAGCTGCATGCAAGAAGGCTTCCATGTAAACCAGAACTCTGCAGAATCAGGGCATTTGGATTTCAAGGAAGCTTTTGCATGTACAGTCATACCTTGGTTCTTGAACGCCTTGGTACTCGTACGTTTTGGCTCCCGAACGTCGCAAACCTAGAAGTGAGTGTTCTGGTTTGCAAACGTTTTTTGGAAGTCGAATGTCCGATGCAGTTTCCGATTGAGTGCAGGAAGCTCCTGTAGCTAATCAGAAGCTGTGCCTTGGTTCTCAAATGTTTTTGGAAGTTGAACGGACTTCCAGAATGGATGACATTTGAGAACCAAGGTACGACTGTACAGCAGTATGTACGAAGACTCAGTTGCACTTTTCATTCAAGGGCACATGGCTGGGCCAATTGGCACGCACAACAAGGGAGCATCAATGCCCAGAGAAGACACTGATCTAAGGCTTATTAGTGGGTAGCACTGGTGGTCACACCCAGAGATACTGTCTGAGTCACACAACAGTTCTTTAGAGGTACATTTTGAGCATGGGTTTGCAAGTGTTGCAAACTGCAGACAACCCACTCACTGGATCAGAAAGAGCTGTCAGGTGGGAGAGGAGAAACTCAGCAAAAAGATAACATCACACATATGATGCAGGCACTAAATACAGATTTCCCAATCCCATGGATGCTCAGTTTGGATAATTCTCACCCTCATTCCTCCTCTTTGAGGGCGGAGAATAACTGGGCATCCAACGTAACTGGACATCAGCGTTGAGTGCCCGCATCCTGCATGACATTATATTTGTGATGGAGCGGGGGAGTGTATGACTCAGGCTTATCTCGTCAAACATCTGGAGAAGGAACATGACAACCAAGAAAGAGAATCTATTTCAAAGTAGTGGCACACAGCTTGCTGTCTACAGATTGGTTCATGCAGGCATAGCCATCACATGGCAACTGCAGCATCAAAGGATGGTTTGCATGTGTGTGAATGGGCCATCATAAATGAAACCCCAGGGATGGACCTTCAATATAACCCAATTCTTTTCAAGTGAGTTTGTACATTTGGCTGAGATTCCTCAAGGTCAGCTGATGAGAGAGAGTGATGGACATGCCTGTGTGAACCAGTCCTATGTGTCAGTACTAATGGGGATGTGTCTACATACAGACACCATCTCCTTAACGGGATCCAGATTCACTTTCCTTTCTTAAAATCAGTACCATTTTCTTGAACTCCACCTAGAACTGCCAAATTATTATAATTATTTTTATTTTTTTTTAAACCCCTACAACCTGCTAGGTAGACTGGCTTGTCTGCCCATTAGATCATGCCACTTTTCTCCTCCTGGAAAGAAGTTCGTGATGAGGATCTTCCTAGCAAAAGCTCCTTCTCATGAATCAGGCTTTCCACAAGGTCCTCCTGCCGGTAGTTATGGTAAACTTTCAAAAAGGCCAAAATGGTAATTCCGAGCCAAGTGAGCCAGGCAGCCCAAAGGCCAAACTAGAGAGAGAGAGAGAGAGAGAGAGAGAGAGAGAGAGAGAGTAACAAGGTCAAGCAATTCCTAATACCAATTTATTTACAGTGCTACCTTGGTTTAAGAACAGCTTAGTTTATGAACAACTTGGATTAAGAACGCTGCAAACCCAGAAGTAGGTGTTTTGGTCTGGGAACTTTGCCTTGGAATAAGAACATGTTTCACTTCCTTTTGAGTTTGTTCCATTTGTAAATTGAGTCCCCCACTACTACTATGGGAAAGCGCACCTTGGTTTAAGAATGCTTTGGTTTAAGAACAGGCTTCCGGAACGGATTAAGTTCGTAAACCAAGGTACCACTGTACATGCAAGTCTGTTTATACAGGGAGGTTTTTGACTGAATTATACAGAGGTGGCTAACATGGTGCCTTCCAGGTGGTATTTGACTCCAACTCCAACTGAGAGGTAGTGTGGTGTAGTGGCTAGAGTGTTGGACCTGGACGGGCAGAATTCAAAATTCAGTGAAGCTCACTAGGTGACCTTTCTCCTGGCTGGTTTCAAAGTTCAGATCTGCAAAGTTCAGATCCATGCAAATTTATCTGAATAATGACCATCTTTTGTTTCTTACGTTGCCCCAGAAAGTGTGATTTTGATAGATCTTCCTTTAAATGCATACTGAATTGAATTTCTACCCCATCCTGATGAGGGATGCTATTTTTTATTCCCAGAGAAGACAAGATGACACTGAGAACCTTTCCAGAGATCGATCAGTCAATTAATCAATCTCTTTATTACAGCCAATAATCAGTATTCCTTTCCAGAACTGCAACTTATCAGCTCTATGGACAAACAAAGAGACTTTGGTGGAAAACACTTGACTTACCTGTGTGATGGCAAACTGGTCGTAGAATGCTGAGTTTTCTAAATTCAGCTCAAGATCTATATCCTGTAATTCTTCACAGCTAGAGGGAGAAGACATTTTGGATGAGGGGGAGGGGAGGAAATGAAAATCATTTCAACAATTCCAAATGACCTTTTCTGAGCTCCAGCTGAAACAGACCTCTAAATCCTGTCCAATAAAGCTCCATTCCCAAGAAGCAATAGCCCACTGCCATATATAACAACTGGATGACAACATCTTCATTATAAAACAATCATCCTGGTATCCTTGAAACACAGATAAACTTTCATATTGCAGCCTCTGTCTCTCAGCGCATGCCACTGAACCAGTCAGAGTTTATTGCAGTTTGATCTCAACCAGAAATAATGGAGCAAAGGCCAAAATGTCAACGTCCCTTCAAATAGTTTGCCAACTGTTCCCACTTTGATCAATTTCCTGCAGATTAAGAGAAAGAGAGAAGCTGTATGAATGTTTCATCCGTGTCTGCATTCTGAAACTAAATTGGGTCTCTAATCTGGCAGGACCATTCAATGGAATCGTAAAAAAATTAAAAAATAAAATAGGAGACCAGCATGCATTTTGGCCATTGCACAATAATTGTGAAATGGATACACAAGGGAGTTTACAGCCACAATTAGCACAACATACCAGCCTCGGCATAAGAATGTAAGAAGAACCTTCTTGCATCAGACTGAATTGACCTCTGGCCAGTGTGGTGTAGTGGTTAGAGCTTTGACTATGACTTGGGAGAATCAGGTTCAAATTCCTTCTCAACCATGAAGATCACGAAGTGAACTTGTCCCGTCAAGATTCTCTCAGCCTAACCTACCTCGTACCTGCTCCTTGATCTCATGAACCATCAGGCCAAATTTGGTGGTGATCGGCTTCTTGAGTTCAGGAACCATCGTGCAAAATTGGGTTACATTGCAGTTTTGAAAGGTTGAGTCCACCATCTTGTCCGATGGTATCCCAACACAGAGTTTACGAACTATCCTTGAGTTCAAGAATCATCATGCCAAACTGGAGGAGACCTTTAGACCCATAAGCACCGTACATTAAAAAAAACACAGAGAGAGAGAAACACTGGTGGTGCCCCCCCAGACTGACAATGACTACTGGGGGTGAGAAGCGGAAAAGCATGCAATGCAAATAAAGCAAAAATATGCAGGGGAAGTCCTCCATCTTACCTAAAACCAGCAGTTGAAAAGCCTTAAGCTCTTCTATTTTTCCCCACCGACTCAACCACCCACACAGACAATCCCCACTTTGGTATCACCCCACAATGAAACTGAGTTATGAGCCTCCATTACCTTTTGACATCACCAGAGAAGACTTCAGAAGAAAGGGGTGTTTGCATGTGTGTGTGGTTTTTGTTTTGTTTGTTTCAGATGCTCCAGAGCAAAGAGTTGGTCAGATAGAGTCTGCCTATGGGTGGTTTTGGGTTGGTTTGTTTACAGGTAACTTGGATTTTTACTTGGTGCTGTGAACAATTCCCCGGGGTTCTGAGGTTTCAGAAGGCCTCTTCTCTTTCTTTCTTTCTCTGTCTGTCTCTCTCTCTTTTTCTCTCCTTCCTTTCCAGTGTTGTCAGCCATCTTGGATGCTTATCCGAATATTCTATTAGTCCAGAGATTTTTTTGTTTTCAAAAAAAACCTCCCCTTTTAACGGAATATTCGAATAACCGTTGCAGCCCTAAACAGAACATTCACTAATGGCATTTTACAACATATGACAAAGTGAAACAAAGTAAATGCTTTAGCAATGCAGTTTATCTGTATCATATGACATAAAATGTCACCATTTTATCTTCTACTTTATGAGCCAGTGGATTTTTTTTTTTATTTAAAAAAAGCATGAAGGGAAAGAAATTTAGACTCTCAATAAAAAATTTTCTAGTACCAAACACGCAGAGTGGTTCAATACGCTGGATAATTTCTTAATTGTGCAATATTCCTGGGCTTTAATACTCTACAACAGTGATAAATTTAAATTGCAGCCTGGAAGCATTTTAGATGCACATTCCTAGTTGCTTCTGAAAATCAACCCCCACCCCCATCCCTTGCCAAGCTAATTCAGTTGTGTAAAGGAACAACAGCATTTTCCCCACCCAATCCCAATGTGGATTACTGCCCTTTACTATGAAGCAAATTACGTCCCATTTTCATTTATCCAGAATAAGATAGGTGCGTATATTTCAGATTTTTAGATAGGCTAGTACTAGCTCATGGCCAAAGAACCTTTCTTCAATTTGGGGGCCACATGCCATTCTGTGCAACCTTCTGGGAGTCATGGGTCTGTGATGGGCGGGGCCAGAGGGAAAAGTGGGTGGAGCAACAAGTGTGAAATTCACCTTTGTAGGCTACTTTTTAAGCACACTCACGAGTCCCTCCCTCACCTCCACCATCCCTCTCTATCCTCCAGCAAAAAGCGCTATTGGTGTTCAACAGCACATTCTAGCCAGGCAAAACCACTCAAAGAGAGTGGAGAGAAGGGCTGGGTGAGGGAGGGACATGGCTATGGAGTGGTGTGGTCTGAGGACAGTTCCAAGGGCCACATAGAGAAGCCTAGGATCCCCTTGCCTGGGGTTCCCCACCCCAAAATGAGCTTAAATCTTTCAGGATACACATCAAGTCCTGGATTTTGAGGGACAAGGAATATAATAGTAGTAATCAAATGCTCTGCACATCCAAATTTTCACTTCCCATGTGGTATAAAAGTGCTTAACCATTCTTCCTTCCCCTCCTTCCATATCTTGCTTTGTTTGACGAAGGGTGCTGCAGTTTCAAGGTCCAAACTGCCATATTCAATACAGGACTGGCCTCTAGTAGTCTTCTTTTTCACCCCCCTCAAATCACAGAAAAGGGGGAAGTTAACTTCTCCCATTTCAATGCTGCTAGATAATTCTTAAAGGCACTGGATCTCTGTCCTGTGTTGCATCTGACAACGTAAGCCAAAGAAGGGGCAATTTCTTCTTCCGTTGGCCTCGCTGTAGCTACCCATCATACCATTAGGAGATTATTTCCAGCTCACACCTCTTTTTGCCTGTTCCCCTTGCTTCCATACCTGCCCTTCGCTTATTGCCTCCCGTCTATCTGAGTGCATGCATCAATGGGAAGCACCCTCCCCTGCCACACTCACCTGTTGGGCATGCTTCCTTTTTCAGTAATGGCGTCACACCACATGTTAAAGCCAACGCTTACAATCGTGCTGGCGATGAAGATGACGAAAACCACAAAAGCGCTGATGAGCAGATTCAGGAAGGCGTAAAAGAAAGAGCTGCGAGGGGAAAGTGGGAGGTGGGGAGGAGAGAAGAAAAGGGAATTATAACTCGTAAGCAACGTTTACCAAAGCAAAGTAAGCAAACGTGATCCGCCTGGAGCAGGAACCGGCAAGCCACTCCAGTATCCCTGCCAAGAAAACTCCATGGACAAAGACAACAGGCATATAAAAGTTATGACGCTGGAAGATGAGCCCCTCAGATCGGAAAGCGTCCAACATGCTACTGAGGAAGAGCGGAGGACAAGTACAAGTAGATTCAGAGCTGATGAAGCGGCTGGGCAAACCAAAGCCGAAAGATCGCTCAGTTGCGGATATGCCTGGAAGTGAAAGAAAAGTCCAATGCTGTAAAGAAAAATATTGCATGGGAACCTGGAATGTAAGAACCATGAACCCTGGTAAGTTGGATGTGGTCAAAAATGAGATCATAAGAATAAATATTGACATCCTGGGCATCAGTGAACTAAAATGGACGGGAATGGGCAAATTCAATTCAGATGACCATCATATCTACTACTGTGCACAAGAATCCCGTAAAAAAAAATATGGAGGGTCCCTCATAGTCAATAAAAGAGTGGCATCTTAAAAAGCAGAGACATCACCTTGCCAACAAAGGTCTGTATAGTTAAAGCTATGGTTTTCCCAGTAGTGATGTATGGAAGTGAGAGCTTGACCATAAAGAAGGCTGATCGCCGAAGAATTGATGCTTTTGAATTATGGTGCTGGAGGAGACTCTTGAGAGTTCCATGGACTGCAAGAAGATCAAACCTCTCTATTCTGAAGGAAATCAGCCCTGAGTGCTCACTGGAAGGACAGATTGTGAAGCTTAGGCTCTAATACTTTGGCCACCTCATGAGAAGAGAAGACTCCCTGGAAAGACCCTGGTGTTGGGAAAGATGGAGGGCACAAGGAGAAGGGGAAGCAAGTCCTGAGTGCAACAGCATTCGCCCCACTAGGGATTTCCAGCTACTGCTATTCAGAAGCATTAATGCCTATCGCTGTGGAGGGAGAACATAGGCTAAGGTTACCAGACATCCCTGTTTCCCGGGGACAGTCCCCAGATTCACACATCAGTCCCCATACAAAATCCATTGAAGTTGAAAAGTGTCCCCGGATTCATTGAAAAAAATCTGGTAACCTTAACATAGGCCAGTAGACATCAACAGCCCTCTCCTCCATGAATTATTGCAATCCTCTTTTAAAGTCATCTAAGTTAGTGTCCATCACTGCCTCCTGTGGCAGGGAGTTCCATAGTTCATGCACTTTCTTTTACCTATCCTAACTCTTCCAGCATTCAGCTTCAACAGATGTCTGCAAGTTCTAGTGCTATGAAAGCGGGGGATTTTTTTTTCTCTCTCTCTATCCACCTTCTCCATGCCATGCATCATTTTATAAATCAATTTGTCGGATCCTCTTTCAAAGTCATCCAAACTGGTAGCCACCAATTGATGCCTCTTATGGGAGCAAATCCTGCAACTCTGTGTTTACAGCACCAGAGCACCAGTTCAGATATGTCTGGAATGCTAAAAGTTTTCTCAGTGCCAAGGCAGCAAAATCCAGAGGAGGCGCTCCTTTGCCTTTTGACAGATTGATACTGACAGATCTGGGTTTAAGAGGCCTATCCCACAATCTCCTTCCCCATTCCTATGTATTTTTGGTGGCAGACCTCAAACATTTCCTTTTAGCCTAGGCCACCACAACTGGGCTGAATAGGGGGTATTAGTCAAACCATATGAAGAGTACTAGGTTGGGGGAGGCTGGCTTATACTTTGTCCATGCTCTGACTTGCAAACAAATCAGTACTAAATAACATGTGAGGTTTGTCAGAGTTTAGTATTGTGTAGCAGCTTTCTGTTTCACAAATAAGCAGCAACTAGGGGAGGGACGCGTGTGGCGCTATGGGTTAAACCACAGAGCTTAGGGCTTACCGATCAGAAGGTTGGCGGTTCGAATCCCCGCGACAGGGTGAGCTTCCGTTGCTCGGTCCCAGTTCCTGCCAACCTAGCAGTTCGAAAGCACGTCAAAGTGCAAGTAGATAAATAGGGACCGCTCCGGCAGGAAGGTAAACGGCGTTTCTGTGCGCTGCTCCGGTTCGCCAGAAGTGGCTTAGTCATGCTGGCCACATGACCTGGAAGCTGTACACCAGCTCCCTCGGCCAGTAAAGCAAGATGAGCGCCTAATGGTCAGGGGTCCCTTTACCTTTACCTAGGGGAGGGTAGATGGACCCAGACTGTAAGCACAGTGTCGGAGAGGAGGATTTATCCAGTACAAGGTAGGGAGAGGTTGTTCTCATCACCACAGTAGTAGAATTCAGGCCTATTCAATGCAGCTGAATGTTGGAAAAATTGAGAGAGACTATTATTGATTCATTTATTTACTAAATGCATATTCCGCTCTTCTTCCCAAAGTAGGCAAGGATGGTAAGCAACAACTTTAAAAATGTCCCACTGCAGATGCAGACTGGAAGAGATCTCAGTTTAAAAGGTCTGCTAACCAGGAGCCAAAGGGACAACAGAGACTGCACCTGTCTGAATGGGGAAAGTGTTCCAAAGGGCAGGTGCCACACCACTAAAAGCCTGATTCCTAGTTTGTGTGGAACGGACCTCCTGATATGAGGTCTCTGCAGAAGGCCCTCACCAGCAAGCAGTGATCTATTGGTCATAGAAGGAGTGAGACAATATTTCAGGTATCTATCTCTCAAGCTGTATACAACTATATGCACCCAAACCAACACCTTGAATTTAGCCCAGTAACCCTAACCCTATCACACACCCCACTCAGTCTGCTCTTTGCCAGGCAAAAAAAACCAAAACAAAAAACCCAGTTTCTTCAACCTAGATAGCCAGTGATATGGAAAACAAATCCCATTATGAAAGTTTGGAGAAGCTGGGAATGTTTTGCAGATGTTCTACCTTCCTCCACCTTTCTTCAGATGGTGGCTAGACTTGGAGCAAGGCCTCTCGAGGCTGATCTTAAAATCTAAACAGTTTCATGCCGTAGCAAGTGGTCCTTTGTGTATCCAGGTTGTAGGACAGCTTTCTAGTTTAAACACTTTGATCATCCCCGGAATATTACAAGCTGGATGCCTGCCATTGTAATCACACCAGTTTATTTGTAAGCCACTTTTCTGCAAAGCGTGACTCACAGCATATCAAACTAACTGCAATAAATGTAACAATCCAAAAAAACATACATACTAAGAAACTATTAAGAATTACCATAAGCTCACTTATGTAAAGCAATATAAGTAAACTAACCTAATTTATGAGCTTAAACCCAAACAGGACAGAGAATAATGGCAGCATAGCAAATTGCAGGCAAGAAATCAGTAATCCAAAACTACGTTCCATAGAAGCTCACCATAATTTGGCCACCACACCTTTCCATTCTGACAGCCTTGCCTCTGATCTGCTAGTTAGACGCCCATGGACAAAATCATCCACCAGGCCTATTGTGAGTTTAAGACAAGTCTTGTGGATCACCTGATGTTGTCGGACAACAAAGCCTATCATCCCTGAACATTGGCCATGGCAGCTGGAGCTGATGAGAGCCAAAGTTCAGCAATGTCAGGAAGGCAGCCAGTTCACCATATCTAATTTATGGAAAGCTTCATCTTCATCCACCCCCTGCCCGTTCTTGCAACCTGGACCAGTTCATCTTACACAGGTGAACACGTGGACAGGCAAAGACCTCTTCATAGCTTGTGGTACTTTGAGCTAAATTGCAGCACTCCAGAGAGATCTCGAAAGCCAGCTGAATGCAGTGTATAAAATATTACCAGTGCTGCAGGCACACATCACCATGGAGATCAATGGTACATTCTATTATAAGCCTGTGGTTTGGATCACTTGCCCAAAGCCTCTGGAACTGTCTGCTCTGCAGACAATGTAACAGAACATGTTGCCTGCTTTTTATCTTCTGGTTGTCATTTTGCTTGGGACTAACTGGGGATGGGAGGTACCATATTTGATCTTAAGAAAATAGAAATTTGCCTAATGGAGGTTGAGGCTCTTGAGTTCTCCTGGTTGCTTGCAGACATTTGGAGAGAAAAGATCTCACCATAAATAATCTATTTTTTATTATTATACATGTATATCCCACCTTTTCTCCAAAGACCAGGGTTCAAATCTCCTCCCCCTTTCCATTTTATCTTCACATTTTATCCTGTGAGGTAGGTTAGGCTGAGATACAGTGACTGCCCCAAAGTCATCAAGTGGCCTTCAGATCCGAGCGGGGATTTGAACCCTGGTCTCCCAGGTCCTAGTCCATCTCTCTAACCACTACTCCACACCGGCTCTCAGCAATAATAGCTAGCTCTCCCACTTTTCCAAAGGAAGCATAGAAATGGAATATCTCAGAGATAGCTAATTTGGTGCCCCCACCCCAGAAGCGGTAAGAGTCCAGCTTTCACCAGTCCCAGACAATATGGCTGACAGTCAGGGATGATGGGAGCTGTAGCCCCAAAAATTCGGAAGGCACCATGTTAGGTACCACTCGAAGAGCCAGTTGTGGTACTGAGACCATTAAAAAAGAATCAAAATTGGCTTTGGGGGGCCCAGAGGAGGTGGGTGAGCCAGGAGAAGGTGGGATTCACTCAATGTAGGAGAAAACCTTTAGAGTGCCATCCCTGCCTTTCAGCTCTTGGGATGAGAAGCACCATAAACAGAAGGAGCTGCTGTCACCAACAACATCAGCATCAGTTGTGCATGTGTTTGCTTGTTGTTGTTTTAATGTTATTGCTCTTATTTTGTAACGATATGTAGCAGAAACCATTATACATCAAACATCCTTGCAATAAGACCACAGGTATGAAGTTTACGGCATGTAATGCCTTAAGAGAAAATATTATGAAAATGATATACAGGTGGTAAAGGTAAAGGTAAAGGTACCCCTGCCCGAACGGGCCAGTCTTGACAGACTGTGGGGTTTGTGCGCCCATCTCACATTTATTAGCCGGGGGCCAGCGCTGTCCGAGGACACTTCCGGGTCACGTGGCCAGCGTGACATCGCTGCTCTGGCGAGCCAGAGCCGCACACGGAACGCCGTTTACCTTCCCGCTGGTAAGCGGTACCTATTTATCTACTTGCACCCGGGGGTGCTTTCGAACTGCTAGGTGGGCAGGCGCTGGGACCGAACAGCGGGAGCGCACCCCGCCGCGGGGATTCGAACCGCCGACCTTTCGATCGGCAAGCCCTAGGCGTTGAGGCTTTAGCCCACAGCGCCACCCCATTCAAGCTTGCAAAAATCTATCATTTGCCCGATAATAAATGTTGGAAATGTAAAGAAACTGAAGGTACATTATTTCACCTTTGGTGGACATGCCCAAGGATTAAGGCTTTCTGGGAAATGATATATAATGAACTGAAAAAGGTATTTAAATATACCTTCTTGAAGAAACCAGAGGCCTTTCTCCTGGGCATAGCCAGCCAATTGGTGTTAAAGAAGGACAGAAATTTCTTTATGTATGCTACAACAGCAGCAAGAATACTCATCGCAAAGTATTGGAAGACACAAGATTTACCCACTTTGGAAGAATGGCAGATGAAAGTGATAGACTATATGGAATTGGCGGAAATGACTGGTAGAATCCGAGACCAGGGAGAAGAGTCGGTAGAAGAAGATTGGAAGAAATTTAAAGACTATTTACAGAAGTATTGCAAAATTAATGAATGTTAGAATGATGTTTGAATGAAGTTAAGCGGTTTCTAGCTGTAATGATATAAAAGAATATGGAAAATTGGATTTTTAAATAGGCAAAAATTTAATGTTATAATATATTAAGATCAAAGATCAGGATAATAAGGAGGGAAAGAAATTGCTGAATTAATTAACTGAATTGGAATACAAAAAAGGGAGGTATGAGGAGGTCAGGGAAACAAGGATATGAATGTAAGATATGGAAAGGTTGATCTTTTATTTTTATTTTTTTATCTGTGTACTTATTCTGTATTTTTCTTGTATTTTTATTTTTGTCTTTAATTCTTGTATTTTTTTCTTTTATGCAATTCCTTTGTCTGAAACTTTAATAAATATTTATTTAAAAAAAACATCCTTGCAATAAGAAGAAAACAAATGAAATTTTTAAAAAGAGGAGGGAGGGGAATAAAATGGGAAATGAAATTACAGATAAAGGGGCGAGGACGGCATAGCAAAACTCTGTAATACCTTGATTAAATTAAAAGGAAAAAATGTAATTTATGTTGCCATTCCAGAAATGTAAAAATGCCCACCTCTCAATGAATTTGTTCTCTTTTATTATTAAGCATTGTGTTTCTCTCAAGCGTTAGCTCTATCATTAAGATAGTTTCCCCTAACCAAATCGTTATGGTAGGGGGATGTCTTCTCATTTTTTGTGCAATTCTGCTGTGGTTAGCGGGGTAGCAATCAGCTGTAAATCAGTATTAATGGTTTCAGGGTAGAGTATCAATAGGGGAGCTCTTTTAGGGTATCTTGGGAAATCGCAGCCTGTACACATTCACATAATATTCAGTACATCTGCCCAGAAAGGCATTCATTTTCCGCAACTCCAAAAGGTATGCATTAAATCCTCCTTTGTTGTGTGCATGTTTTAAATGGTCGTTGTGTGTGTGTGTGCAGTCCAACCCCCTATGCTGAGCTGCAGTCCTGGGCACCCCTCCCCAGCCAAAACCTATCTAATCCAGCACCCTGTCCTACAGGGGCCGACCATTGAGGCTTTATTTCAGAACAGGCAAAGGTAGGGGGTAACCGGACTGCATAGAGACCCCAGCTCAGTGGCGTAGCGTGGGGGGTGCAGGGGGGGCCGGCCGCACCGGGCGCAACATCTGGGGGTTAGGGTTAGGGGGCGCAAATCCACGGGTTAGGGGGTGCAAATCCACGGGTTAGGGGGCGCAAATTACTTGCCTTGCCCCGAGTGCTGACAACCCACGCTACGCCACTGCCCCAGCTCATCCTGCTGCAAGCCTAGAGGAATGCGCACGGAGCCTTTTCGCCTGGAGTCTGGCGCGCAAGGCATCTGGTGGGCGACGGGGAGTCTCCGTTTCCGGGGGGGGGAGGACCCCTCCCGCTCTTTTAAGCCAGCTCCCTCCCTTCCCCTCCTCTCCCCTCCCTCCCTCCCCGGCCGCCACTTACTCCTCGTGGCCTTTGCAGAGGAAGAAGAGCGTCCTCCAGGCCTGCACTGCGGCGAGCAGCAGCGAGAGGAGGCCGGCGAAGAGGCTGAATCGGCAGGCGGACTCGGGCCCCCACTCCTGCACGGTGAAGCGCTGCCGCTCGGCCGTCAGGTTGGCGTTGAGCCACATGCCCTCGGTGAAGAGCAGGCAGCGGCCGTGGAAGTCGTTGCTGTTCTCCGACAGCGGCACCACCACGATGAAGCTGAAGAGGAAGGCGAGGAAGTAGCAGGTGCACTGCGCGAAGAGGAAGTTGCTCAGCGCCATGGTCGCCAGCCTTTGCTGCCTGCCTGCCGCCGCCAGCCGAGGAGAGAGGAGGAGGAGGAGGAAGGCAGCAGCCCGGGGAGCGAGAGGAGGATGCGCAATGGCGAGCGCGCCTCCCTCCAGCGCCGCCCGCGCCGACCCAGCAAGGCTGGCTGGGTGGATGGATGGATGGATAGGTAGAGGAGCTCAAGGGCAAGACGGGGCGGGGCTCGCCGGGAGGTTTAGACCCCCGCACCCTTTTTGTGAACACGTGGAGCTACCTTCTTGCGTGGGTATGCCTTTCAGTTTAGGTGTTAGCAAAGCAGGGAAGGGCAAGAGGGTAGGGGATGGGCCCACACAGAATCGTGCATGGTGTGGAGACAGTGGGTAGGTTCTATTTTATTTTATTTTATTTTATTTTATTTTATTTTATTTTATTATTTATAACCAATTAGCACACTCCATAGAACATGAGACTCTTAATCTCAGGGTTGTGGGTTCCTGCCCCCTGTTGGGCCAAAGACTCCTTCATTGCAGGGGGCTGGACCAGATGACCCTCGCGGTCCCTTCCAACTCTACAATTCTATTACATATATAGTCAGGTATGATGGGAGTCGTAGTCTTTTTTTATGATTTTCAGTTTTATACATTTCAATAATTTTACAGTCATTTTAACATTTCAAACCTCGACTTCCTTCCCCCTCTTTCTGCGGTTCCTTAAATTTATTTTCAATATTTTCTGCATCTCCAAATTAACTTAATTTCCTCATTTATTCATCTACTTTAAATATATACGCTTATAAAACTGCAGCATATCTGTTTACAGCTTATTTGTAAATATTCAATAAACAATTTCCATTCTTTTGTAAAAGATTTGTTATCTTGATTTCTTACTTTCCCGGTAAGTTTCGGGAGTTGTAGTCCAACATCTGCCAACCCAATGTTGAGAAAGGCTGAGCTAGACTTAAGAGCAGCTTTAAAATGAATGAAGGAATGACAGTCAAGCATACATTTCAAGTCACAATTGCGGCTGCTGGATTCTCTTTTTATCAATAATGCTTTTCTCAGATCCTTTTTGCTGCTCACATTTCTTCCATGCATTGTTCCAGACCAAAAGCTGACTCCTCCACTCCTAAGAAGGTTTGAGTTGCTTCCTGGCCCCTCTTTGATTTGAATGTGCAAATGAATCCCCCGTTTCCATGTTTTCATGGCTCCCAGTATGTTTCCGAGCACAATTCAAAGTGTTGGTGCTGACCTTTAAAGCCCTAAATGGCCTCGGTCCTGTATACCTGAAGGAGCGTCTCCACCCCCATCGTTCAGCCCGGACACTGAGGTCCAGCGGCCTTCTGGCGGTTCCCTCATTGTGAGAAGTGAGGTTACAGGGAACCAGACGGAGGGCCTTCTCGGTAGTGGCACCCGCCCTGTGGAACGCCCTCCCTTCAGATGTGAAGGAAATAAGCAGCTATCCTATATTTACAAGACAACTGAATGCAGCCCTGTTCAGGGAAGTTTTTAATATTTAACGCTGTATTGTTTTTAACACTTGATTGGGAGCCGCCCAGAGTGGCTGGGGAAACTGAGCCAGATGGGCGGGGTATAAATAAATTATTATTATTATTATTATTATTATTATTATTATTATTATTATTTTATTATTATATTTCAGCATGTGGAGATAAGAACATAAGAAGAGGCCACTGGTCCATCTAATCCACCCAGCATCCTTTACTCATAGTGGCCAAGCAGATGCCTATGGGAAACCTGCAAGCAGAGCCTGAGTGCAACAGCACTCTGCCTACCTGCAGTTCCCAGGAACTGGCATTCAGAGGCATACTGCCTCCAGCAGTGGAGGTGGAACATAGCCACCATGACTAATAGCCTTTTGAGAGCCTTGTCCTCCGTGAATTTGTCTAATCCTCTTTTAAAGCCGTCCATCGCTGCATCCTGTGGGAGCGAGCTCCATAGTTTAACTATGCTCTGCATAGTTTTTATCTGTCTTGAATCTTCCAACACTTAGCTTCATTGGACATCCACAATTTCTAGCATTATGAGAGGGGGAGAAGAACATTTCCGTATCCACTGCCCTCATGTTATGCATAATTTTATATTTTTGCAAATGATTGTTGACCATTGTGAATTAAGTTCAAGGTGTTTGTAATCTATAAGAATCAGATATGCTCATCACATGGCTCTAATTCCAGTTTGAAAGTCACGTGCAGATGTGGTGCAAATGCAATATAAGGTAAGAAGCCTACGGTGTGAGTTCACACATGCATGCATGCTGCAGTGAGAGGTGTGTATACATGATATGCACACTCCAATTCCTGGCACACCACGCAGCAGAAGAGATCTATTGCATTCTGGGTCCAGCATTTTGCATTGAGTGCTTCTACAGGAAAGCAGAAGGAAGGAGAACTGCCTCTTGCTAGATCTCAGGGGCTCCAGCGCTTTTGAAAGATAATTAGTCATTCTTGGCAAATCCTCACATAATAACCGCAGCCCCACTTCACTATTTTAAACAGAATCAGAAATATAGGTGGTTGACTGCATTAATCAGCACCACGGACAGCTCAGCCATTCAGATTGCCTCTGGGAAGCTGACTCTCCGCTGTCCAAGGTCCTGAATTCTGCATGGAACTGCTCTTAAAGAAAGCAAACTGAAATCCTGCCTGCATAATCACTCCCTCCCCTGCTTCTTTCATTATTAATTTATATAATTGTATTGTTTAGTTTTTCTTTTTCTTCTTTTTCTGATTTTCTGTTGTTTTTATCTCTTTATATTTTATCTTGTGAAGTCACTTCACTGCTTTTGTATAAAGTGATTATATTAATGCTGATGATGATGATGTTAATTCAATCTGTACTGGCTGCTTATCAGCTACCAAGCCAGATTTAAGGTTCTGTTAACCTTAGCACTGAATGCCCTACACAACTTGGGACAGGGAGACCTAGAAGACTGCTTCCTCCAGCACAGACCAGGAGTTGTATCCCAGGGCCTATGCCTTTCAGCAGGGTTGGAGAACATGCAGCCCTCCAAATGTTGTTGGAATATAACTCCCAATATCCTGGACCATTGGTCATGCTGGCTGGAGCAGACGGGGGTTGAAGTCCAACAACATCTGGAGAGACACAACTGTTCCAAGCCTGCTTTACAGTGTTCTTAGAAGTCCGATGGAAAATCACACATACGTACAAAGAGTAGAAGTGTTTTGTCAAGCACCAGATGTCTCTTAAGGAGAGAACTTCTCCTCACCAAGTCCAGATGAGAGCATGACTGCAATTTTCCCCAATTCTCTGAACTTTCTACTGTGCAGCTGCCCTTCCAGGCCTTCTGCAGACACAGTGGGAATAACTCCTTCCAAAAGATAAATCATTATTTAAGAAATCATTGCTTTGCAGGTGCAAATATTCCCCTTGTTAGAAGAGACACTTTTGTCTCTAGAAGCTGCAGTTTTATCACAGGTGTCGTGCTATATTCTCAATTGTTGTGGGAAATTTCATTTCCACTGCTGAGAACCTGATTGAACTTCTGAAAAGGCCCATCCAGCAGTTCCTCAGAGAATGAAAAAGTCACAAAATTGTGCCCTGGGCAAAGCAATTTTGCTGATAATTCAGGGCTTTACGTGTGAGGAGAAATGTGGAGGGAAGCTGCCTTTGCATCAGGTTCCCAGAGGTTTTAAACTACCTGGAAGGTTGAGGGGGGGGAGGAGAGGAAAAAACCCAAACCTCCAAAGTGGTGGCAAATTCTTTCCTTTGAAATCTAATGCTTTATGTCTCCTAGGTATTTTCTAAAAGCAAGATAGGGATCGATCTAGACACAAAGCCCAATTTGTTGCTGACTGTAGGGGATACTGGAGATTTAGAATGAAAACCTGGCTCAGTTGATGTCGCTGAGACTTTTTCTGCCATGGGCTGTTGTGGAGCAGAATTTTACTCTTAGGCTGTGGTCCTCAAGCCTCTTAGGACCAGTACAATCGTTCCAATTTCCTCTCTAGAGATCAAACTTGATTTCCTGTAAAGAAGTGGGGAAGGAGACAGACATATCATCCTAAAAACATGGGTTTACTGCACTGTAAAAGGGTGCCCGCCATATTGTTCTCAGGTGTACCTATTCCCTTTCAGGAACCAATGCAGGAGGAATTGGACTGGAAGTAGAAACAGCTCCTGCACAGCATGGATTGGCTAGTGACTTGGATGTCACCATCCTCTTTTCTCACCTCTATGCTCTGATCAGTTTTGCAACTTATAAAGATTTTGTTGGGGGGTTTTAAAGCCACAATATGAACATCATCATCATCATCATTATCATCATTTCATTAACATTTATATACCGCTTGATTGTAGAAAATCTCAAAGTGGCTCTACTTGTATGAGTTGATGCATATGATAAATTTAAAAATTCCTTCCAGTAGCACCTTAAAGACCAACTAAGTTAGTTCTTGGTATGAGCTTTCGTGTGCATGCACACTTCTTCAGATACACTGAAACAGAAGTTGCCAGATCCTTCTATATAGTGAGAAGGTGGGGAGGGGTATTACTCAGAAGGGTGGCGGGAATGGGAGATTGGCAGATAGCTGAGATGAGCCTGTTGACGACTCTTAATGACTGTAATAGGTCTTACAGAAAAAGGCAAGGGTGAGTGTGGGATGTAAACACAGGAGCAGTCAATGACAACATTCCTAGAGTGTACATGTTACAACATGGTGAGGGATGTCTGTCCAGCAAGCAGGTAAACTTCCTGGGGACGGACTTCCTCCGCATGTGACCAGAGGTGGGTGTGGCCTCACCTGTGCAGGTAATGAGAAAAGCACAGGGCAGGCAGCCATCTCTCTCTCTCTCTCTGCCATCACCTTTCGAAGAAGCAGGATGCCCTCTTGGCTCTCAGCCAAGAGAGGAGAGGGCTATCTTCCTATAAGATAGATCCTAAGTGTATTTTACCTTTTTAAGCCTGTCTGCCGTCTGGGATCATATTGTGAACAGATCATGAGTAAACTCTTTTATACTTTTATAAAGACTGTGTTGTGTCTTCTATTTTAAGAGGGAACAAAGGGGAAATTACCAGAGTAATTATTATAGAGGTTCTAGCGAACCTGTGAACACGTTACCATTGCGAACTTAAAGGGGAATGTCTATAAACTCTGCTGATATTTTGGGAACTTGTTAGCACAAGTTGGACAAGGATATAATTAGTCAATATATCCTCTCCTGCACCCCAGAACATTCCCACAGTGAGAAGGTGAGAAATGCAGGTGTAACGTAGTGCCTGGCTATCTGTTCCAATTCTACAGACAGAGACTCTCACCTAAGAGATCTACAGCAAACCTTTTCAGAACTAAAATACCCAGCAGATGAAGTTAGACAACAGATCAACAGAGCCAGACTGATACCCAGAGAGAACTTGCTGCAAGACAGACCCAAAAAGAAAATAACAGAACACCTCTAGTCATCACATACAGCTCCCAAGTTAAAACAGTACAACGCATCATCAGAGAACTACAACCTCTCCTGGACAATGACAGTTCTCTTTCTCAAGCTCTGGGAGGAAGACCTTTCATTGCCTACAGACAGCCACCCAATCTTAAACAACTCCTAACCCACAATAATACTACAACCAGACTTAACACGGACACTGGCACCAGAGCCTGCAATAAACCCAGATGCCAACTTTGCTGCCACATACACCCGGACAACACCATTACTGGCCCCAACAACATCACACATACCATCTCGGGACTATTTAATTGCTCATCGTCTAACATTGTGTATGCCATCAAATGCCAACAGTGTCCTTCAGCTCTCTATATTGGACAAACAGGCCAAACCTTACGCCAAAGAATAAACGGACATAAATCTGACATCAAGAATCACAAAACAGAGAAACCAGTAGGAGAACACTTCAATCTCCCAGGACATTCTATACAAGATCTCAGAGTAGCTGTTTTACTACAAAGGAATTTCAGAAATAGACTGGAAAGAGAAGCTGCTGAATTGCAACTCATTACCAAACTTAAAACCATGGAGAGACCTGGTCTGAACAGAGACATTGGATTCTTATCTCATTATACATGACTAAGCCATTTCTCACCTTCTCACCCCTTGCCTTTTCTTGTAAGACCTATTACAGTCGTTAAGAGTCGTCAACAGGCTCATCTCAGCTATCTGCCAATCTCCCATTCCCACCACCCTTCTGAGTAATACCCCTCCCCACCTTCTCACTATATAGAAGGGTCTGGCAACTTCTGTTTCAGTGTATCTGAAGAAGTGTGCATGCACACGAAAGCTCATACCAAGAACTAACTTAGTTGGTCTTTAAGGTGCTACTGGAAGGAATTTTTTTATTTTGACTATGGCAGACCAACACGGCTACCTATCTGTAACTGCATATGATAAGAACCTTTGAAATAAACCCTGAGGAATCATGACATAACAAAGAGTTTTGCTTGTGGCCAGCATCGTGCCTAAAGCTTTCCTAAGCAGACATTCCTCTTTTGGTAGATGTAAAGTAGACTTTGATTTCAAATGGTTGGTTAGGAGGGGGATAAAGTGAGAGAGAGAGAGGATGAAAGAATGAAAGTAAATGGGGTGGCAGAAAGAGGAAAAACAGACTCTGCAGTCACCAGAACAACCTGCTGGGTCAGGCCAATGGCCCACATAGACCAGCATCCTCACATTGTCTGTGGGAAGCCTGCAAGTTTGTCATGAGTGCAACAGCACTCTGTAACTGGTATCCAGAGTCATACTGCCTCCGATAGTGAAGGCAGAACACAGCTAACATGGCTAGTAGCAAGGGAAGAGTCAGGCATACATTCCCAGCATCAATTGCCTACATCTCTTGGTAAGCTTTGGAGAGACCTCCTCTGAAACCTGGAGGAGTCACTGCAAGTCATTGTAGACAATGCCAAGCTTGGTAGACCAATGGTCTGACTCGGGGCTTAGCCACATTTACCTTCCCCCACCCTGCCCTGCCCCCAGAGCTCCCTAGCCACAGGTCCACAAAAATGGCCCTCTTAATCGAAAATCGGCTTCCAGGTGGAAAAGTCAAAATTAGAAACAGAACTGTTAGAACCCAAAACTAAGAATCTGTCAAGAATGTATAACTTGCTGTTGAAATGGAATACTCAGGATGAAATGGTGAAATCTGCTATGATTAAATGGGCACAAGATGTTGGACATAATATTATGTTTGCTGACTGGGAACAGTTATGGACCACAGGTATGACGTCTACGGCATGTAATGCCTTAAGAGAGAATATTATGAAAATGATATACAGGTGGTACATGACCCCAGTCAAGCTTGCAAAAATCTATCATTTGCCCGATAACAAATGTTGGAAATGTAAAGAAACGGAAGGTACATTCTTTCACCTTTGGTGGACGTGCCCAAAGATTAAGGCTTTCTGGGAAATGATATATAATGAACTGAAAAAGGTATTTAAATATACCTTCCTGAAGAAACCAGAGGCCTTTCTCCTGGGCATTGTCGGCCAATTGGTGCCAAAGAAGGACAGAACTTTTTTATGTATGCTACAACAGCAGCAAGAATACTCATTGCAAAGTATTGGAAGACACAAGATTTACCCACTCTGGAAGAATGGCAGATGAAGGTGATCGACTACATGGAATTGGCAGAAATGACTGGCAGAATCCGAGACCAGGGAGACAAGTTGGTGAAAGAAGACTGGAAGAAATTTAAAGACTATTTACAGAAATATTGTAAAATTAATGAATGTTAGAAGGATGTTGGATAGAAACTAAGGGGTTTCCAGCTGTAATGCTTTAGGAGATACGAAAAAAAGCTTTATAAATGGGTAAAAGCTTAATGGTGAGGATTTGCTGAACTAACAAATTGAAGTGGAATACAAAGAAGGGAGGTATGAGGAGGTCTGGGGAAATAAGCGTAAGGAAGATATGTTATGGAAAATTATTTGTTTTTTAACTGTTTTTATGTTGTATTTTGTATTTTGTTTCTTTTTATTTTTTATTTTTTTCATTGTTATATTTTAAAAAACTTTAATAAATATCTTTTTGGGGGGGGGAAATGGCCCTCTTAATCAAAACCTTCCCATCTGGTGATGAGGAGCAAAGAGGCCTTGTTCCTATACCTACAATCAGAAGGCAGTTAAGAGGGGAATTTCAGCAATTGCAACTTTAATCTCCCTTGCGCAATATGCACCAAAAATCCCCTCCACTCCTGTACATTTGGCCACCAGCCCTAGTGCTGGCAGCTACAGCATTATTTTAAAACACTTTCTTTCTCCTATAAAGACAGGGGCCAAGAGATCTTGTGCAAGAGAATATTCCTTGCTCTCCCAGGAGGCTGTTTTTTCCTGTTCTGGCCAGGCTGACCTTTTCTGCCACGCTGCTAAGCTCAATGAGATTGCCCACACTCAGGCAATAGAAACCGAGAAGGCTTTTGCTTTTATTTCATTTCGACTGTTTCTGCTCCCCGAGATGGTATCGTATATTCTGCAGTCCTGCTGACACAAGCTTCTCTTGTGATGAGGCTGTGCAGCGTCTGGTGTTCACCTTTTGCTGTAACCTTTTCAGCTCTAATAAAACTGTACTTTGTGTCAAAGATGACAGGAGCAGGCAGGAAAACAGTTGCAATTTGGAGAAATCAGTAGAATGCTTGCAATATTTTGTAGTAATCTTGACAAAGTACAGTACCATGCTGAGGGAGGTTCCTCACACTGTTCATCTCCGATGCCCCAAAACTGTCCTGTGTGCATTTCTCTGTTGACTATCCTTCAGATAGTCATGGATTATTCAAATAATGATTACAGAACTGCCCACGATTTGATGTCAGTATTTACAGTGTGTTCACCTTTTGAACACTTATCTCCTACCTTTCCATGAGACAATCGACCTAAAGGCAGCTTAAAAATAAAAATGCAGATTACAACGGAAAGCTTGCCCCTTGGCATAAACATGATATTAAGTGTTTTTTAAACTGACATGAAATGGTGCTTGGTATCTGACTGCTTTTAATGCACAACATGAAATGGTATGTAGCATTAGACTAGGTTTGGTAGTGGACACACAATGGCATATTATTATTATTATTATTATTATTTGCATACCGTCTTATACCCGCAGGTATCAGTACCAATATTTATTTTAATTAGTGCATTTATATCCTACCATTGTTCTACCATGGAACCTTCTGCCATGGAACCAGGGCTGGCACTACGATGAGGCAACCTAAGAAAATCAACTTTGTTGTGGGTGCAGGGAAGCAACAAATTGGTAACTCACCCAACCCAATACTGGCCCTGCTAAACCCACTGCTGCAAGGAGCCCAGATTCTTGGAGTCTTCTATACAGGACTCTCTGCCTCCACTCTGCCTTGCTCTGAGGAAAGTTCAAGAAGAAGATCTCAGCCTTCTCATATATTTCAGTTGCTTTTGGCAGCTTCAGTGTATATGGCAAGCTATCCCTCCATTCTTGGGACAGCTATCAGGAACCTGGAGTAGCCCCCAAGTGTAAAAAAAAACCTCCAACCATTCCTGACTTATAGGATGAGCAGCAAACAACACGGATAAATCTTGATAGGCATGATATGCAGGCTTTGAAGTTATTCCCTCTCCCCTCGTATCTCTGTCTCCCCGCCTCTCCCAAATCCCCCACAGGGCAAGCAAAACTGTATCTCCCGTTTTTTTGCACAGAATGACTGATGGGCGAGCACATTTCTAGCTGTTGCTTCCTGATCCCTCTCAGGCCATTAATTATTCTGTCTGACATAAGCAAGGCTCTCCAGTTGATTGTTGTACAACAAAATGATAGATTCCTTCTCCTCCAAAGAGCTCATTAAGACATGTTTTATTAGGAGGAAATTTGCTGATTAATCAGCCATCAATTTTGTTTCAAGAGCATAGTTTCCCCAGGATAGATGGTTGCTCTAACCCATTCCCTGCCCCCCGCCCCCAGCCACCCCAGCCTCCCCAAAATGCTACTGTCTATTCCAAATGCCTTGATGTCAAAAGATGATTCCCTAATTTATTCAAACAGATACAGATATGCCTGCCGAGTCCTGGGATTCTAAATAATTGTAAGCAAACAGAACTCCTCTGATGTATTGCTGTCACAATTAGAAGGCGTAAAACCAGAGCGAAAACAAATAGTAGCTTTGCCATTCAGGGAGAGGGGAAAAAAATATTTGGCTTATGTGAAATCCCTTATACAGTCGCACACACAGCCGGTAGATAAATTCCTCAAGTGGCTGCTTTGTCTACTGTATATATTGCCATGTCTGCTGTATCTATCATTCCTCAAACAAAGCAGGAATGCTTGAGGGCACCGTTCTGCTACCAGAAATGCTGTCAACTGTTGGTTTTAGCCTTTCCCCACAAACTCCTCTCTACCGATACTATGGGGAAGGAAGGGGAGAGTGAGGGGGAGCTATATAAGGGCTCATCCACACTTACCTTTTCCCCCACACTTTCAAGACACAGGTCCAAGCATCCCTGCCCCCCCAGCTGCTTTCTCCAGGAATACTCACTCTTTAATGCTGAATTGGAACAAATGGCAGTTCAGGTTTTCTGTGGATCACCAATTGCTCTGATTCAGCAATAAAGAGCAGATTTTCCTAGGGAAAGCACTGGAGCAATTGTTGTTGTTGTTTAGTCGTTTAGTCATGTCCGACTCTTCGTGACCCCATGGACCAGAGCACACCAGGCCCTCCTGTCTTCCACTGCCTCCCACAGTTTGGTCAAACTCATGTTCGTAGGTTCGAGAACACTGTCCAACCATCTCATCCTCTGTCGTCCCCTTCTCCTTGTGCCCTCCATCTTTCCCAACATCAGGGTCTTTTCCAGGGAGTCTTCTCTTCTCATGAGGTGGCCAAAGTATTGGAGCCTCAGCTTCACGATCTGTCCTTCCAGTGAGCACTCAGGGCTGATTTCCTTCAGAATGGATCGGTTTGATCTTCTTGCAGTCCATGGGACTCTCAAGAGTCTCCTCCAGCACCAGAATTCAAAAGCATCAATTCTTCGGCGATCAGCCTTCTTTATGGTCCAGCTCTCACTTCCATACATCACTACTGGGAAAACCATAGCTTGAACTATACGGACCTCTGTTGGCAAGGAGATGTCTAAAACACAAAAAAGAGTGCTTGGACAGGGAGCTTTACAGCATGGACCTGTGCCATGAAATGCAGCACAAAAGCAAATCTGGGTGAGCCTTAAGATCACAAACTGACTTCATTAGCAAAGGGGAGATTTGAACCAAGGGTCTTCCAATTCAGGCAGGTGTGCACTATCTGCCCTTTTTGGAAACAGCTGAAGACATTTTTGTTTTTCCCAGCTGGATCTTTACCATGTCCAGTCATTAGCATGTTAGTCTTATTTTAAATGTATTTGTTGCTTTTGTGCTATTGACTGTTTTTAATGCTCTTATGTGTAAATCACCTTGAGATGGTGGTCAAGGAGGCAACTGTAGTAGTAGTAGTAGTAGTAGTAGTAGTAGTAGTAATAATAATAATAATAATAATAATAATAATAATTTGCAGCTCAGTCTTAACCCTTATCAATGTTTTGCCGGAGGGATTCGATTGTGTACTGGAAATTTAAATTTGCAAAAAGAGCATGAATCAAAGCTCTCTCGGCACAACAAATCCAAAGAAAGAAAGGAAGGAAGGAAGGAAGGAAGGAAGGAAGGAAGGAAGGAAGGAAGGAAAATGCCCCCCCCAAAAAAAGTGTGGCATAAACAACTGATTAAGAGGGAGGCATATAACCACTGCACAAGCAATCAGAATGAATGCTCCTTGTCGTATAATCCAGGAAATGTAAGAACACAGGAGTTGCTGGAGATTAAACCCAGGACTTTCTACACACAAAGCAGATGTTCCCCCAATGAGCTATGGCCCCTCTTTGCAAACAAATAACAGCAAACATACAATAAAGGACGAGATATCATTTTACTCCCACTTAAGCTTTGTGCAAGCAAATCAGGATGAATGATCAATAAACAGGTGACCTGGAGGAGCCCTTGGAAAGTCAGAGCTTCTCCTATAGTGGAGGGATTAAAGAGGACTGAGACAGGGTGCTGTACTTGCAAGATTCTTTCACATAACCACGTAACACCAGTCTTGAAATATCTACATTGGCTCCCAGTACATTTCCGAGCACAATTCAAAGTGTTGGTGCTGACCTTGAAAGCCCTAAACGGCCTCAGCCCAGTATACCTGAAGGAATGTCTCCACTCCCATCGTTCAGCCCAGACACTGAGGTCCAGCTCTGGGGGCCTTCTGGTGGTTCCCTCACTGTGAGAAGTGGGGTTACAGGGAACCAGGCAAAGGGCCTTCTTGGTAGTGGCACCCACCCTATGGAACGCCCTCCCATCAGATGTCAAGGAAATTAACAACTATCTGATGTTTAGAATACATCTGAAGGCAGCCCTGTTTAGGGAAGTTTTTAATGACTGATGTTTTAATGTATTTTTAATCTTTTTTTGGAAGCTGCCCAGAGTGGCTGGGGAAACTGAGCCAGATGGGCGGGGTTTAAATAAATTATTATTATTATTATTATTATTATTAGAACATGGGGTTGAGCTGGATGACCTCCAAGAGCTCTTCTAACTCCATAATCCTATAACTCTATGAAAACCAAAGGTGCCATAAAGCAAGACCTCTCAGCAAGGATCATGTCACTTCTGAGTCCTGCACAAAGCCTTTTTTATTTTATTTTATTTATTTTTTGCACTGCTGGCACTATATAAATGTTAAATATTGGCATCAGTAGTAACTCTGCCAGCTTTGCTCCGCTCCTGGGTTTCGCGTGAATGACGGGGAATTCCCAGTTGTCTGTTTAAAGCAGCTTTCCAGTTATTTGAGCAACACAAAGCATAGCCCTTTGAGAAACCGGAGAGATCAGCTTTCCCAGATGATTGAAACTGACCCATAATTCAGGTAGTAACTCACAAGCCTGGGACAGAAAGATTCATGAACTCAGTGACATTTCATTAGATTTCACAAGCTAGTAAACAGTACTGGAAATGGGGAGGCCAAAGGGAGCGGGTTGCGGGGGGAGGTTAGAAGCAAAGGCGGCTCAGCAGGATTAGAAAATGTACATTTCCAAGCAGATGGAACAAAGGCAAGGCCAGTCTCCTAAGAGGAGCTTTAGATGCTGTAAGAAGAAGGAACACAGAGATACAGACGTTTTTGGTCTTTCAGGTTCAGGTTGACAGAGGTTGGGGACACATGGTGAACAACAAAGGCTGATTATCAAGTAGATGTCAGGCTCAAGACTGGAATTCAGCTGAGTGCATCCTAATCCTCAAAACTGGAGCCTTAAATTGGTTCCAGTGACAAATAGGCAGCCAGTGCAGCTATTCACAGCAGCACAGAATTGTAGAGTTGGTATCCAAAAGGGTCATCTAGTCCAACCTTCTGCAATACAGGAATCACAACTATTTGATGATCAGCATTGCATGGTCTTGTGCAAATGCCATCATAAATGTTCTGGTTGCCAGCTGCAGCCTCTGGAGTCCCAGGCATGGCCAAACTTGGCCCTCCAGCTGTTTTGGGACTACAACTCCCATCATCCCTAGCTAACAGGACCAGTTGTCAGGGATGATGGGAATTGTAGTCCCAAAACAGCTGGAGGGCCAAGTGTGGCCATGCCTGTGTCTGGACTATTCTGAATGGCAACCCCATGCAGAGTGAGTTGCGGGAAACTAGCTGTGGCTAGGCTATCTCTGTCCAGGAACAGCCACACCGGATGAACCAGAGGAGGGAGCAGGGAGGCACTCAGTGCTCCTGAATCCAGCAGTACTCCCAGATGATAGACCTGATTCTTCAGGAGAGCAGCCCTGTCTAGAAAAGGCCACCTTCCTAATCCACAATACCTCTGTCCTGTCAGGATTCTGCTTCCTGACCTCCATTCATTGCTTCCTGCAAGGAGAACTATATGAGTGTCACATATATTGTTACAAAAGTGGTGGCAAGAGACCATAGGGTTCCAGGCACTCACATAGGGACTGTGCTCCTTTGTCCTTTGGAGAACTGAAGACACGGTGGAGACCTCTGTGGCTTTAAGAAATATGGTCTGTTCACCTATCTACACCTTCAGTCTGCATGGAGGGAGTCCAGACCCTACTGCATGGTCATTTCAAGAGGGGTTTGTACCCCAAAGCCGAGCAACCCTAGAGCCCAAGGCATCTCTGCCACCAGCCCTGTTGCCAGCCTCCCCCCAATGGATCTCAGCCCCTCTTCCTGCATCTTCTTCCCAGCAACCCTTGTTCTCAGCCTCCCTTTTCCTGTCACCTCAAGCACACAGTTGCCCTGGCAACCTTTTAAACCTGAAGGAGTGTCTCCACCTCCATCGTTCAGCCCGGACACTGAGGTCCAGCTCCAAGGGCCTTCTGTCGGTTCCCTCACTGCAAGAAGCGAAGTTACAGGGAACCAGGCAAAGGGCCTTCTCGGTAGTGGCACCCGCCCTGTGGAACGCCCTCCCATCAGATGTCAAGGCAATAAACAACTATATGACTTTTAGAAGACATCTGAAGGCAACCCTGTTTAGTGAAATTTTTAATGTTTGATTTTTTATCGTTTTTTTAGTGTTCTGTTGGGAGCCGCCCAGGGTGGCTGGGGTATTAATATATTATTATTATTATTATTATTATTATTATTATTATTATTATTATTATTATTAATTAAACCCCTGTCTCTGTTCACACCTCATGGCGAAGGGAAAAGAGTTCTATTGTATTGTTAATGGCCCTCTTTTGTTCTTTTGATAGCCATAGGTCATCCAAGTTGATTTACCTAAGCCAACCCAGGTAGAAGGAGAGGAGTTTGGTTTTGATATCCTGCTTTATCACTACCCTGAGGTGTCTCAAGGCGGCCAACAATCTCCTTTCCCTTCCCCACAACAAACACTCTGTGAGGTGAGTGAGGCTGAGAGACTTCAGAGAAGTGTGACTAGCCCAAGGTCACCCAGCAGCTGCATGTGGAGGAGTGGGGAAGCGAACCCGGTTCACCAGATTACGAGTCCACCGCTCTTAACCACTACACCACGCTGGCTCTCTGCAGCTTATATTTCTCCTTTCACAGTCCTCATAATCAAAATCATAGCATTTATTAATCTCTAGGGTTCAGGAGGATCCACACACACCCAAAAAATCTCTAACACCATGTGTGTGACATTGGTCCATCTACTGTATGTTCCAGAGTCAGTTCCTGAATCCCTGTTTCAAGAACTTCAAATTTGTTACAAAGATAAAAAAGCTGCAAATCAGGGACAACATGGTGTTTGATGTCAGCCATGCCAGGTACTAGCAGTACATAACAGAGCAACTCATGCAAACAGATGCTGGTGTGAAAATGCCCTAAATCCTTGGGACTCAATTGGGCTCGATAGATCTCTGTTGATTTACGCCAGCCAATAATCTGTCTCCTTCCCTATCTCAATGGTTTTCTGTACTACAGCCATAGACAACCACACTAATAGCAACTAATGGATGACCTGCCAATTAACTGCATGTACTTGCTTTTATGTATGACATATTGTGCCGCGCATTGATTTTTAATCTGCCCAGGCTAGCATTTGTCATGCAGGGTGAGAAGTCAGATGTGAGAAACAGCCTCTTCCTGCATTTCCCCCCCCCTCCCCTGGCAATTATTAACACTGAGCTGATCTTCATAGCTTTTATGCTGGAAGCAACAGCTCTGACTTAAAAATGTAAAAAGGCACATTAATAGAAAGAGGAGACACGGCCACCTTGTGAAATTTAAACTGAGCCTCCCTCCTGCCGAAGGACGCAAGTCAGTATGGTTGCAGACATCATCATCATCATCATCTCAACAATTTGGAGTAATTTTGTGTATTTTTGCACTGGACTGATGTTCAGCACTACAGTGCAGTGCCAGTGTTTCCAGCTGCAACTCGGGGTGACATTTTTAAGGTGAAGCTGAAGCCAGGCACAGCTCAGCGGTAAATGGCATGCTTTGCATGCATTATGCTCCATGTTTGATCCTAAGAACAGAAGAAGCTGACTTAAAATTGGTCCATCTAACTCAGTTTTGTCTACAATGACTGGCAGTGGCTCTCTGGGACTTCCCAGCCTTATCTGGAGACACCATGGATTGAGCTTCGGACCATTTGCATGCAAATGAAATGCTTCATCTCTGAGCTATGGGGCTTTCCTTAAATATAAAGCAAGATAAAGTCCTAATTGACTTGAATACCCAAGTACTGAAAGCCGCATCTCCCCATATACCATCTCACCTAGGTGTTGTGATCAGCAGGAAATGCCTGCTTGTACTCTGGAATTGTAGAGCGGCTCAAGGTAGGTTGTTCACCATGCTGGTGCCTCGTTTGTGCAACTTTCTCCTGGAGAAAACCTGATTTGCACATCCCTTTTTCGACTTGACTCAAATGCTCAGGCCACCCCAACCCTACTTAGAGAAACAAGAGATGGAACCTTCTGCATGCAAATCAGAGGCTCTTCCACTGAACTACAGCCCTTCTGAGCATCTCTAGTTATCCTAAGGGATGATTCCAAATTCATTCCCTACCCCGCATCCTAGGCACTCATAGGAACTTCTATAGTATGTTATGAGTTGTGGGAGAGGAAGTAGGATGTATGTGAGATCCTTCTAACCCCTGAATACAGCAAGTGTTAAAATATAAGCCAGGCTAGCTTCCTATGTTTAGGTGATTGCCTAGGTGATTGCCTGGGTGATGGGCCATTAATAGAACAAAGGAAAGGGGGCTCTGTGCTGGAACCCAAATGGGTGAGGTCCCTCCCTCAATTCATAGTTAGAAGTACAAAACCTGAGTTTAAAGGTGAAAGTGGTACTGATGTGACCTAGAGGTAACACAGCAGGCTGGAGAGAGAGTCAGAGCAATGTTTGATTTCTGTTTGAATCCAAGGCTGCGGCTATGGGAGAAAGAAGACCTTTTCGTGGTGTTAATGCTGTGAACCCCTCCATCGTAGGCTCAGATTACCGTATATATGTATGTACATAAACCATAAAGCATAAAGACACCATAGTCTCCGCTATGCCTCGTTCTGAAAGGAAACACGAACCCTAGGTTAGCACCTGGAACCCCTGGAATCTTGCATCACTCAGATATTGGGCTGGTGTGTGGGACCACAGGACCACCTTGCAGCATCTGAGTGCTCTTTCATGAGCCATTCTCACTTCTCCTCTGCCAAGAAGCACTGTCTGATGGGCACATAGCGGCCACCTGCCACCAAACCATGCCCATGCATTCTTCCTCTTCTAGCAAATGCCTAGAAAAGCAATACTATATTCGTTAATAATGTGAGACATTGGTCAGTGGTGCTGTATCCAGAATAATGACGTGAGTCATTAGGGAATCAACTGATTTTCAGAAAGGCCCCCTAGCATATTGATTTGAAAGCCAATCGGGCTGCCCAATTTCCTGCTGATTACCAATAACTAGATTCAACAGACACCAGCTGATGTATTCACAGTGTCCAGTACAGATGACAGCCTTCATTTATTTATTTCAAAACAAAACAAAACACCAGCACACCAGCACCCACATTTTATATGTGAAAAAGTATGTAACTAATAAATGCAGAGTGCTACCCTCTCACTTCTACTCAGCAGATCTCAGGGTCGCCCCCCCCCCCCACTAATCCATGGAACACCTCAATTCTAGCCTACCCTGCAGGACTTTTAAGAGTTTTTTCCTCCTACCAAATTTTGCAAACCATTCATTGCAAATGGGGCATTTGTTTTCAGTGTTCCTAGGCTTCATAACTCATTGAGGATTTCCGATTGCATGTAAATGGTTCTGTGCATGGGATGAGCAATCTTGTTCTAATTGTTTTTACAGAAGATTATTTTCCCTTGATAAAGATATTGCTGAAATGTGTTGGGAACACCAATCCTTGCAATTATCATGTGTGTGTGTTTCTGCTATCAGTGTTTCCTGAGACAATGTCTGTAAACTTTGAATACTCAGAAATATAATGTATTAATAGCTGTAATAATCAGCACCTATCACACTAGTGGTAGAATTGAAATGTTCTCAGGTGTTTGCTTTAGTAATGACATTTATTATCTTTCTGGCAATACCATCCATTAAAGCCTCCCTTAGAAGGCAAATGTTCTGTGCTCATCAAATACAAACACTGGCATTTTTTTAATTATTTTTTTAAAGGAAGCAGCTTTTAAAAATCATTATGCTTTTTTTGCTTTCAAGTAATGCAAAATCAAAACATCAGTTGGCTGAATCAATATTTCAGCAAACTCTGACACCAGCTTTTCAAATGATCTATTAGCATCTTTTTATTAGCATGTCAAACGCAACACATCAGGTTTGTGCACATGGGTGAAGAAATTGTTTTTGGGAGAGAGAGGGAAATGTGTAAATGACTACTTTCCTACATGTAAATGAAGTGCTAATTGCTCTTTGCAAACAATATTTATGCAAATGACCACTTCCACTAGGTTGATGGAGGAGAGATTTACGTGTTCTGTACTTCAGAAATTGTTGGTTGTTAGCAGAGTGGATGAAAGCTTAGGTTGATTGCAAGAAGTGCCTTTCCTCTTGCAGATAATGTACTCCCAAAATGTTTTCTTTTTAATTGATTACAATTGATTGCATTTTTATCCCACAGAACTTGGGTGGGTTGCAATTTAAAATAGCAATGAAACAAAAAAACCACACATGAGCAATAAAGCTAAATAAAACCAAAATTAAAACTGCAAGTACCTAGCCAAATTTATCCATAGGCATATGTCAATTTATTTTCTGAAATAAATACACACTACATTACTTGCTGTGTGTATGCTTATTCTACTTCAGCCTCTGGTAAAGCTGGGTTTGGCAGGTTTTGCTGTTGTTTTGACAACCAGCAAACACTGTTTGACCAGAAGCAAAAGTCAAATAAAAGAATGATGCATGTGCACACGACGGCGACTACCAAGATGTTTGCAGAAAACCCACAAACAAGACCTGAGCATAAGACCACTCTCCGCTCCTGTGGTTTACAGCAACTGGTATTCAGAAGAAATAAAAAAATTCAGATGCAAAAAAAATTTCGTGCATGCACACGAAAGCTCATACCAAGAACTAACTTAGTTGGTCTTTAAGGTGCTACTGGAAGGAATTTTTTTATTTTGACTATGGCAGACCAACACGGCTACCTATCTGTAACTGGTATTCAGAAGCATTGCTTTGTCTGACTGTGGAGTCAAGACCAGTCGAGTCAAAGCACTTTCTCTTCACTGCTTGCCTGTCTCCAGCCTAAAGCATCCTACCAGATCTCAGTCTGTCCTCAGCCAGCCCCCTAATACATTGCAGCAATCTAACTTAGAGGTTCCAGCACAAGGGCCACACGTTTATCTGTCAGGGATTCTTCAGCTGTGAAGAAGAAGAAGAAGAAGAAGAAGAAGAAGAAGAAGAAGAAGAAGAAGAAGAAGAAGAAGGAGAGTTTGGATTTGATATCCCGCTTTATCACTACCCAAAGGAGTCTCAAAGCGGCTAACATTCTCCTTTCCCTTCCTCCCCCACAACAAACACTCTGTGAGGTGAGTGAGGCTGAGAGACTTCAGAGAAGTGTGACTGGCCCAAGGTCACCCAGCAGCTGCATGTGGAGGAGCAGGGAATCGAACCCGGTTCACCAGATTACAAGTCAACTGCTCTTAACCACTACACCACACTGGCTCTGTGATTCCTACATGGCAGGGGGTTGGATTGATAACCCTTCCGGCCCCTTCCAACCTGGCAGTTGCCTATGATTCCCTTGTAGGGGACTTTCCAGGACCACATGCCAGTGTTGGAAACTCACAAGCAGAACCTGAGCACAACAGCATTTCCCCCACTTAAACCTCCTAGCGGCTGGCATTCAGAGGCATACTGCCTCCAACAGGGGAGAGAGAACGCAACCAACCTGGCTAACAGCCTGAAATATACTCAGAGTCGCAAAGTGATTTCATGCTCTTTATTCAGCTCATAGTGGTGAGGAGGAATGGAAGTCCCCTCAAAGTATCTGCTTTATATACATTATTTACACAATGGGCTGCACGTGATTGGCTAATTCCGGACTTCTCCTGTAGGCCAATCAGGTTGTGGATTCACTTCTATCTGGAGCTGGATTGGGTGGCTCCTGCCGACCAATCATACTGCTGCATTGTTCTAGGACCAATCAGACTGCTGCATTCTGAATCCTATTGTTCTAGGACCAATCAGGCTGCTGCAGTTTGGATCCTATTCAGCTCAATACATAACACAGCCATTCATTATTTTTGATGGAAACGTACCACCCGGCTGATCTCTTTCAGAGCCGTTTAACTCCTCTCTTGGTCCTTGCAAATAACTCGGAACGGTCTCCATTGCTGGCTGGAGGCAAGCACATGCTGAGCACTCCTGACACTGCCCATATGTCCTGCATTACCCTTTCTAGTTTCATGTTCTGTTATTGGCACTCCATGGACGCGCTGCCCGTGCCCATGGGATGCAATGTCAAATCCTTCCTCTCTGAGTGACATTGATATTCTGAGCGCTTTCCTGCAGCTGCATGATTCATCTGTTCGCCCGAGCGGCTAAGCAGGGCTAGCTCTGCTTTCAGAGAGAACGGCCTACCTGGGGAACTTCAGAGAGTCACAGCTCTCTCTTCTTCTCTCTGTCAAGAGCATGGCCAAGATACACACTTCTAGCGATGGGCAGACTCCCTGTGGCCTGATTCAGAGTTGGCTTGGTATTTATGAGCTTAGGGAGGTACTGGCTCAATATGCGCAAGGAACTTAGCCACTCTCCTCCACTCGCCTCTCCTGGTATGCCCCCTGGAGGACCTTAAGGTCCACAAATGACAACACCTTGGAGGTCCCAAGTTGCAAGGTGGTTAGATTGGTCTCAGTACTGGCTCTGACTTCATGGAACACTCTGTCACAAGAGACTAGGGCCCTGCGGGACTTGACATCTTTCAGCAGGGCCTGCAAGACGGCGCTGTTCCACCTGACCTTTGGTTTGGACTTAGTCTGACCCTTATGTTTCCCTCCCCTTATGATTTTGATCTATGGGCTACTATTAAAATGAGGCTGCATTTTAAAGTATATTTTAACCTGTATTTTAATTTTTTATTATTATTATTGTAACTTTACTGGTGTTAGCCGCCCTGAGCCCGGCTCTGGCCGGGGAGGGCAGGGTACAAATAAAAAATATATTATTCTTCTTATTGTTGTTGTTGTTTCTGCATATGCCCCTTGACCTCACCCAATCCGCTCCAGAGGGTTGGGGACGATGACTGCTAGAACAGATTTAGAGGAGGTACAGAAGAAGGAAGTGTGAAGGTTCCATTGCACAAGAGAAATCCTGATGCCTACTTGGCTACCAATCCTTGGTGATTATGAGCTCCACAATTACAAGGCTCTCTTTCTCTGTGTTAAGAGTATGGCTGAGATACAACCTCTTAGCGTTGGGCAAACTCCCTGTGGCTCGATTCATAATTGGCATGGTAATTATGAGCTTTGTAATTATGAGTTGCAAGGCTGCATCTCTCTCTTTCTCTCTCCATTTAGGAGTATTGTCAAGACACACAGTTCTCTTTTCTTAAAAACAAACCCCGAAGCCTTTCTTTTAGGAATTCTAGGTGCCGAAATCCCAAGGGAGCTGCCTTGAATCCCAACTTGGGAGAAAGGTGGGGTATAGAAGCAAGCAGGGAAGGGAACTTCCTGTGTTCCTATCTGTTCCCAAACCCAGGCTCAGTTTATTCACTCATGAAACCCACCACATATTTCAGCAAGTCACTCTCTCTGAGCTCAGCCTACCTTAGGAGGCTAGCAGTGCAATCTTATGCATAGCTATCCAGATGGAAGTCCTATTGAGATCATTGCTAAGAGGATGTAGGATTGCGACCTAAAGGTTTCATAGAAGAAGAGCAATAGATGGGAGGGTTGCTTCATTTTTTTAAAGAATTGTTTAGAATGCCATTTGCCTTTTGGGCCAGGGCACCATGCTTGTTAACCCATATTAACTGTATCCATTTCCCCACCATTGCTCATCCCAGACATGCGCTGCACGTTAATTTTCGACTTCTAGAGCACTCTCCGGCGTGATTCATTTTTAAAGCGAAATGGTCTCTTTAATTACTTTCACATTCTGGTGCTTCCACCTTTTCCTTCTAGCCTTTTAATTTCTTCCTTTCCAGCCCATCAAACACAGGTTAAGTGAATTCTGCAGGTTCGTTACCTCCAGCTTTTATCTAATTTATTCTCCCAAGTCTTGGATACTTCGCAATATTGTCCCCTTAGAAAGCCACTGTTGTTTTGTTTCCCTTCCGTTCCCGAAGCTCCTCTTGGAGATTAGCCATGGAGAAAGAGCCAGTCAGGTCCTCCTCCTTCTGTTGAACACTTCCTTGCTCTACCTATCGATCAGTCTTCTAACTGACTGCATCAGAAATATTGCTCTCTCAAGCGCACCAGGCTGTCTCCTCAAATGACATTTGAGGCACCATTTTGAAAGTCCAGCATTTTGTGCCATGCATTTAAAACACTATGGTGCCATTTTAAATTATCATGGCTTAGCTGCCTGGGCATCTGTTTCGACAGCTGCATGTAAAAGCACATGAATCTGACGTTTGAGGAGTTTTGTAAGTAAACCATTCTATGGTTTACCAAGTCTATTTCTGTGCTTGGGGAGTGGGATAGCTTGGAAAGAGCTTTTAAAAGCAGATAATTTTGGGACTCACCTGAAGGGCACATTTAGAGCCTACATTTCCATGCTTCTTTTTACCGCATGTTTTGCAATGCTAAATCTCTGCTGGGGTTTTCTCACCCAAGAGTACTTGCCCCAAACTTGGGCCTTAGCTTCCCACAAGGTCCAGGGGCCAAATGCCTCTCTCCAGCCTCTCTGTTTGGCCCTTGGGACTCTTTCCTAACCTGCCCCATACTCCCACTTCCCGTGTTATGCCCCTCAACAGTGTTTTTGCCTGACTGGAACATGCCCTGGACCTCTGAAAATGCCTCTTGCTTGTCTGGATGAAGGATAGAGAGGGTCGTCTGAGGAGAAACTACCTACTGGGGGAAGATCTGCTCATGAGAAAGGTCTGTTCCACCTTTTACAAGCCATCAATTTCACAGCCACATCAAGAGCTCACATATCTTTTCTCCCTGGCTGGCCTCACAGGCTGCAGCACCCGCCTGTTGCAGTCTCTGCAAACTTCGGAGCTATAACCATGTCCTCTTATGAAATTGCCCTAATAAACACAGGAAACTAAATGTTTAACCACGAGCAGGAAGGAGAGCTGCTTGCCTTTCCGTCTGCCACCATCACCCTCCCTCTGTCCCTGCAAGTGCATAAACCAAATAATCTTTCATTGCCATCTCAAGAGGGTATATATTTCACAGCAATGAAAGAAAGTCTAGGGCAGGCTTTATAGCCTCTCAGCCATTGCTTGGCATGTTAAAGAAGGAAGGCCAGTGCAAGGCTCACACTTTTCACAGGGACGGGATCTGTTTGCCTCTGATTCTGTTGACTCTCTCCTGCTCAAAACAGCTTACACTGCATTTGTGACTTCTTGGCTTATAAGAAGAGATGGACGTGGTCTGCAAAAAGAGTTCTGCATTAGGGGGTGGGAAACCTTTTCGGCTCCAAAGGCCAGATCAGGATCTGCCTTGCAGGCCAAATCTGACAAGGCCACCCACCTGTCAATCAATCAATGTCACAAATGACGTCAGTGGATTTGGTGATTTGCAGTCCAGCAGGTAGCAAGCAGCAAGTTTCTGCCTAAAGGGGAGGTTTTTTCCTTCCTTTCGAACGCTCAAAATGATTATTATCCTAGAAATGGTATACAAATCTAATGAACGAATGAGATCCCTGCATAACAGGGGGTTGGACTTGATGACCCTCAGGGTCCCTTCCAACTCTATGATTCTATGATACACAATCCTCTCCTGCAGTTCGTGCAAGATCAGCTTCTGCTGACTGACTAGTATGAACTATATTTTTTTGCATTCAGTTCAAAGACATACCGTGTTTTTCGCTCTATAAAACGCACCAGACCACAAGCCGCACCTAGTTTTTGGAGGAGGAAAACAAGAAAAAATATATCCTGAATCCCAGAAGCCAGAACAGCAAGAGGGATCGCTGTGCAGTGAAAACAGCAATCCCTCTTGCTGTTCTGGCTTCTGGGATATCTGTGCAGCCTGCATTAGCTCCATAAAACAGACACACACATTTCCCCTTACTTTTTAGGAGGGAAAAAGTGAGTCTTATAGAGCAAAAAATACTGTATTTATCAGAACCAGCTGAAATTTCTGTTATATTCATGGATCTGAACCCAGGATTATCATTTATTTCCCCCCACTCCCTGCAAGTATGATCATATTTTGCATCCTGGAACCTTTTTTGCCCTTGTGGGTATTAATTAAAAGTTGCAAGTAATTAAGATGACAATTAATTCCTTCATTTTAATCTGCGGGGTAATCATGCATGCCTGATCAGCAGGGACAACAAATGATCCGACCCACGTGAAATAAAACATACCTTGTCTTAAGTACAGTTACAAATGTAAATTTAAGGAGGAAATGTTAGGCCAGTGATCCAAGGGGAGAGAATAACTTTCCAGAATGAATAATAGCCCAAGGATGTCTGTGCTTCTGACTGATTGACAGAAAATTCTGTTCCATGAAGGCTACGGCGCAGATGTGTTTTAAAAGTAAAATAAATCTCAACCCTAAGAAAGACAAGGTAAGGGAGAAAACAAAAAGAGTGTTGTCTTCACTGCACAATGTTGACAGGTTTGGTGAGACCTTTTTAAAAAATCAAAAAAATGCCAGCTAGTGGAGAAATGTGGCAAACTCAGCGTAAGGTTGGAAAGTAAGAAACCAGAATGGCCAGGTCTCTAGTTTATATCATCCTGGAACGAGACATTCTGAACAGGGACACTCCTATTAGGAGTTAGCAGAACAGGCCTAGCCATTAGGCAGTTTTTATTTTATTTTTTTATAAAAAAATTATTGGTTTTTCACAATTTTTATAAACACAAACATTACACAATACAAACAAACAAACACATAAACAAACATGTATAATTTCAAATCCTTTTTTCTTAAAACTTACTTCCCCGACTTCCCCATACCTCCCCTTTCTGCATCCCAATTTCCAAATTTGTTTCAGCAAATCCTGCCCCTTGGTTTTATCAAATTTTCCCTTATTCTTATTCTTTTCCTTTACTTAATCTTTTCATTAGGCAGTTTTTAGGCACCAGAAGCTCCCCATGTGGCCTACTCACAGGTGCCCTGCCTGCCCGCCACCTCTGCCAGTGCATTGCCTGGGGCCAGTCCAAGACATTTTGCTGCCTGAGGCAAAGTATCGAATGCACCATCCGCCCGAATCCAAGGCTGGCCAAGCGGATTGGCGCCTAGGGCAAAAGAAGTGTGCCTTTCACTAGCAGTACAAATTCAGAAATAACAGGTTGTCCATTTGGTGTCCTTTCATAATACCACTCTGTCTAATGGTAGAGCTGTCCCTTGCATTGGCTGCTGAGTGCAAGGGAAACTGATGCTGCTTCACAACAGCCAGTGTGGTATAATGCAAGCATGTCCAACCAGTCAATCGCGATCTACCAGTCGATCGTGGGGCGTTCCTGGTCGATCCCAGTCAATCACATGACACTGATTGACTACAATGTGCCCCACCCCCATTGCTCTTTCCCCTCTCTGCTGCTGGTGCTTTTGTTTATTCCTTATTTCCCTGCGGGAAAGTGCGGGAAGGACTGAGAGCTGCGGACTGTAGGGTGAGCTATTTACCGTATTTTTTGCACTATAACACTCACTTTTTTCCTCCTAGAAAGTAAGGGGAAAGTCTGTGCGTGTTATGGAGCGAATGCCTACGGATGATGGGGGGATCTGCTGCAGTTGTGAGCAGAGGATCCATGGTTCCCCTTCCTTCCCTCCTCCATGGCTTGCTTTGAAACAGCAAAGCGGGAGAAGAGCCGCTGAGTGGGGAAGAGAGAGGGACAGAGCCTGCTTGCTTTAAAGGAGCAAAGCGGGAGAGGAGAGGCGCCTTCTCCTCTTATACTCCTCTTCTGCATTATTAACAGTATCCTTCTCCACCCACCCCACGCAAGTTCCTTGTTTCTTGAGTGCTTTTCCTTCCCTCCCCACTTAAAACGTGGTTACAAAGCACGGATCCACATGGATCCTCAGGATTTTTGCACTGGGTCACCCCAAATTCACCATCAGATCACATAGCATGTCCATGGCTACAGCTTGCACCAAAGAAATCACGCACCCACTGTTGCCTGGGGCCGCAGTGGTGCAAAAACATGGTTACAAAGTATGGATCCACATGGATGCTCAGGACTTTTGCACTGGGCTACCCCAAGCTCACTGTCAGATCACATGTCTGTGGCCACAGCATGAACCACAAAAATCATACATCCACTGTTTTGTTTAGAATATTTTTTTTCTTGTTTTCCTCCTCTAAAAACTATGTGCGTGTTATGGTTGGGTGCATGTTATAGAGCGAAAAATACGTTAATTAAAAGTTCTCCCCCCCTAAAGAAAGCTCAACAACTATGTGCAATGACAATGGGTAGATCACTCCCAGGTTTATTCTACTGGGAGTAGAGCGCAGTCTCTATAGAGTTGGACGTGCCTGGTATAGTGGTAAGAATGCAAGACTAGGGTCAGAGAGAATATGGTTCAGATGGCCATGAAACTCACTAGGTTACCCTGGGCCAGTCACTGCCTCTCAGCCTAACCTACCTCACACGGGGATAACTATGCATGCAGCCCTGGGTGAAAAAGATGGGATATAAATCAGTCATATGATTACCTGTTTTTTGCTGGTCTGGCTCATGTGCAATTAATTACAGCCTGTTATCTGAAAAAACTTCACATGCTAAGCCACAGTTCTTCCACATTTCAGATCTAACTGCCAGCCCTCCCCACCCTCACTGGAGCAAACTGTGCCAAAAAGGGGGGAGGGGAACTCAGGGGGTTTTTATGACACAAAAACTAATTAAATATGAAAGCTTTTTTTAAAAGCGCTTTTCTTCTCCTGTCTAGGGAGTAGCTTTCAACATGGGAGTTACATTTTGAACGAAAAACAAAGAACGCAAACCTGAAGCCACACATTTCACTTCCGTGGTTAGTCCCACAACCCTCTGGGGGTTCGTTCTGAAAGCCGTGCATGCCAAATTTTGAAGTTAAAGGTATCATTAAGTAGGTTGCACAATACAATATGAAAAAAAGTTCCCACCAGCCCCAAATTAGCTTTTCAATGTGCTCTTTTACCTGTGAATCGTTGGCCTCAAACGCTATTATTGTTTCATTTCCTTTTCACCTCTCTTTAAAATTGGAGAGATATTGTTCCAGGCTTCCACCTCTTCCTCCCTAGAGTAGCTTCAACCTTCTCCAAGAATACAATAAAAAAACCCTGCTGCATCCTATCCAGACATTCTGGAGCATTGACAAGATCTTTCCTGTGCTATTGAGCAAAATGCTCTATGGAGAAACTTCAAGATGTGTACACATATCTCCTCCCAATAGCTGGGCTTTGCAAGGAGAACACCAAGAGTTCATTTTCTTAAAAAAGGGTGGGGGTCTGGCACTTCAAGATGTCAGGCAAGGGTCTCCATGGACCCATAGTGCCTAAGGTAAGGTAAAAAGTAAAGGACCCCTGGATGGTTAAGTCCAGTCAAAGGGATTTGGCGCTCATCTCGCTTTCAGGCCGAGGGAGTCGACATTTGTCCACAGACAGCTTTCCTGGTCATGTGGCCAGCATGACTAAACTGCTTCTGATTCAACGGAACACTGTGACGGAAACCAGAGTGCATGGAAACGCTGTTTACCTTCCCGTCACAGTGGTACCTATTTATCTACTCACACTGGTATGCTTTCAAACTTCTAGGTTGGCAGGAGCTGGGACAGAGCAACGGGAGCTCACCCCGTTGTGGGGATTCAAACCGCCGACCTTCTGGATCGGCAAGCCCAGGAGGCTGAGTGGTTTAGACCACAGCGCCACCCGTGTCCCTCCAGAGTGCCTACCAATATGGTGCCCACAAAAGGAATCAGTTGATATCTGCTCAAAAAATATCCCCATCAGGTACAAGGGACTGTTCTCCTCCTCAGTTTCTGTACGCACTGACTTGGTCTTTTCTAAATTGAGCATGCACCCTTAAATATGTCCACATTCCATTGAATGCCAGGAGTGGATATAGACCCTCCCTTCCTTTCTGAACAGAGCTCAAAGAACTTTCTGCAAGTGAGCAAGTGTGGCAATGGATGATATGAGGACCAGGACATTTGCAGGGAAAACAAAATGCTTGTTTGCAAAGCTACTGTACTACCAACCTTACTGTATGCTTGTGAAACATGGACCATCTGCAACTCCTCGAAAGATTCCATCAATGGTACCTACGAAAAATTTTACACATCACTTGGAAAGACAGGCGAACTAATATCAGTGTACTGGAAGTAGCAAAGATCACCAGTATCAAAGAAATGATTCTTCAACATCAACTTTGTTGGACTGGTCATGTTGTGTGGATGCCTGATTATCATTCCAAAGCAACTACTCTATTCCAAACTTCAAAATGGAAAGCATAATGCTGGTGGTCAACAAAAGAGGTTGAAAAACTCTCTCAAGGCAAATCTTTAACAAATGTAGTATAAACACTGACAACTGGGAACCACTGGCCTGCGAGTGCTCCAGTTGGAGAACAGACTTTACCAAAGGTGTCATGGACTTTGAAGACGCTCAAACGAAAGGGAGAAATGCCTTTGAAGATGCTCAAAGGACGAAAGGGAGACGAAAGGTGTCGTGGGCTTTGAAGACACTCGAACTCAGGACACAAGGGAGAAACGTGCTAAGAGGAAGGCACACATGGCAAACCCTCACCGTGATCAACTCCTGCTCGGAAACCTATGTCCCCATTGTGGAAGGATGTGTGGATCCAGAATTGGCCTCCACAGTCACTTACAGACTCACTGTTAAAACTGTGTTTATAGAAGACAATCTTACTCAGCTACAAATGATCACCAAAGAAGAAGGATGGTATAGATGTCAACCCACCACCATAGATGGGTGGGGTGGGTGGGGAGACATGGCAGCCATTTTGTGAGTTGTGCCTATGGCACTTTCTCAAAATTCCAAATGTGCCCATTGGTCAAAAAAAGGTCAGCGACCCCATGTTAGGAGAATAACATTCAAGTGTTCTTTTCCTAACATTAGACCTCATTAGATACTGTATTTGATGACTGAGTTTGGGGGTAGGGGCATGGTACCCATTGACCCTGCCCTCAACCTCTGTATGATGTCACTGCTTGGCTGTGGGCAGTCATCCAGGGCAAGCCAAGAACCAGAAGGCACTGGACCAGACAGCAGTCAAGAAAACAAGGTTTGAGAAGCAATCCAGGAACCAGGACCAAGCAGCAAGTCAAACCTGGAGGACAAGCTGTGGACTTCTGTCCCACAAGATGGTCACCGACTTGAAGACTTTTAGTATCTGGTTTGTTACTGTGAGAACTGGACAACTGGACTATGATGGGCCTTTGACCCCATCCAACGGGTTCAGGAACAAGGTGGCAGTGAGGACCAACAATAATGAAGGACCTATGGCAGCTCAGGAAGCTATTGTTTCTCCAAGCAAAATATACTTAAAATTAAGAAAACATCAAACTACAGAAAGGGTGGAATGTTGACTGACTGACGGAATGACTGACTGATTATATGCTGTCTTACCACAATGAGCTGTGCCCAAACTGGCTTGCACAAAACATTCAGAATGCAAATATACAAAATACAAAGCATGTCAGTAGATTAAGAAATGACAAAAATCCAAACACAGATTCTATTCAATATTACCACAAAAAACCACCCCACAACCTAGGTTGAAGTACATACAGTACAAAGCAAAACAAGAGTTAACTGACAATAAAGTTGCTACTGAAGAACTTCATTTTTTTCTTCTTTTTTGTCAAAGACTGTGCCAGCAATTTCCCTTTGTTCCTTGGCTCAAAGGTTGCCAACTTACTCCCACCTCCTGCTCCTGTGCCTTTTAGAACAAATACTAGCAGGTGATGAGGTCCAGCTGCTGACCAAGGTGGATTTTGTTTTCTCCTCAGTTGGCAACCATACTTGGCCTGCATCTTATAGGATATGGTTTGATTGGTTTTATATGCTGCTTTTTCACAATGAGCCACACCCAAAGCAGCAAACATTCAAAAACAACAAAATAGAGAATGCTGGAAATATACAAATATTTGTTGTTGTTGTTGTTTAGTCGTTTAGTCGTGTCCGACTCTTCATGACCCCATGGACCAGAGCACGCCAGGCACTCCTGTCTTCCACTGCCTCCCGCAGTTTGGTCAGACAATACAAATATACAAAATACCAAACATGCCAGTAAATTCAAAATAATGAAGATGGACAATTTAGCAAACACGTAATAAATTCAATACTATAAAAAATATTATATAAAAAACAAAAACAAAAGTTAACCAGCAGTAAAGTTTCTGGTGAAGACAGGAGTGCCTGGCCTGCTCTGGTCCATGTGGTCATGAAGAGTCAGACACAACCAAACGACTAAACACCAACAACCAAGTTTCTGGTACTGGTCTTCCTGTACTCCAAAGAGTCTGGCTTAAACACAGTTCAGAGGGGAGTGGAAAAGGAGATACGCTTTTCCCACTCTGTATTGCTAACTGCAAAAGCAATACAGTAATACCTCCGTGAACGTCCGCCTTGTCTAGCGAACGTCCACGGCAAACCAGGAAATACCAGAACGGGTTACTTCCGGGTTTACCGCTCGCTCATGTGCAGAAGCACTAAATCGCACTTCGCACATGCGCAGAAGCACAAACCACTCCACACACATATGCAGATGCTTTGCCCTGCATCCTTTTCAGCTAGCAGCCGGGGCTCTGGAACAGATCCTGGCTGCAAAATGAGGTATGACTGTAGCTATACAGAGCAGAAAGAGCATATTTCCCTTTTTTTTTCAAGACTCCAACAATCAGTGCTGAAATGTAAACAGACATGTGACGTGTAACAATCCCACACATCTGCAGCACAGGAGGAATGGAATTCCCAACAGGTACCTCTCATCAGGCTAGATGACTTGCAGCTGGCTCCCGTATCCTTACTCCAGAGGAAGCTGACAGAAGCAAAAGACAACTGTTGGGGAGGCCAATAATGGCCAGTCTCTTCCCCAGCCTCCTGAAGGACCAGCTGCTGGTGCAGGTCTTATTGCACTGTGAACTGTTTTGTTTATTTCTCCCCCAAATTAAGATGTTTAAAGATCCAAAGATTCCAAAGTATAGAGAGTGAATTAGAAATCATTCAAGGTTCTACCCCAAAACAAAGTTAATTCACATTCTGTCCAACTACTTCCAGGCTTAGTTCTGCAAACTTCAGTAGACCAACCTACTTCATTCCAAGCAGTTTTCCCACCCAGTACTAGAACCCAACGGCAGATAAATCTGACATTTATGTGTAATCCCAACAAGAAGATGGGTTAATGTTTGAGACCACTGGGCACTTGCGCAGCTTCCTTCCCTCCCCACCCCCAATTTAGCTATACATATTTTATTTCGCCCGTTTTTATTCCCATCGTTATTTTTGTTATTTCATGTTTTAGTGCTTTGTAATTAAGCCAGAAGCTGTGACGGGGCATGAGTAATGGCTGCGGCGAGTCACGCCTTGTGTGCTGTTAAGCGCCAGTCTGAAGGCCAAGTACACCGACCCTGGATTTATTACGCCATAAATGAGGCCCTCGTGAGCCTTGTTTGGGGAAAAGTAAACCCCGTGTTCAAAAAGGAATGGATTCTGGCACCGCGGGCATCGCTCTGCACTGATGTTCTGCCAGCTTGAGCTCAACGCTGTTGGATAACCAGCTTGTGAGTGGAGCTGTGCGGAAACGGCCCCTCAAAATTCTGCACCCGATTTGGGGGCATGATTCAGGAAGAGAACCATTCTGCGAAAGTTGCATTCGCACAGCACTTTGTTCCATTTCCCAGAGGTTTCCCTAGCTGTGAATTTCCACATTAGATTTGAGCTTTCACATGACATACAAAGCCGTTTCTGGAGAACTAACAGCATATTTGTGCTCATCTCTGTGTTACTTGGTTCCGGGCCAGGGACAGAATCCATTTGCAGCCCCCTTAACCTGGAAAATCACGAGAGTCAAGGTGCAAAAAATTGGAGCAGAACACAGTGGTACCTCTGGATGCGAACGGGATCCGTTCCGGAGCCCTGTTCGCATCCTGAAGCGAATGCAACCCATGTACACGTGTCTGCGCGTGCGCGGCTCGTGATTCGCCGTTTCCACACATGCGTGTGATGTCATTTTGAGCGTCTGCGCATGCGCATGAGCAAGTGGCGAAACCCGGAAGTAACGCGCTCCATTACTTCCGGGTCACCGCAGAGCGCAACCCGAAAATGCTTAACCTGAAGCTACTTTAACCTGAGGTATGGCTGTACTGGTGTACAGTCCTTTGCTGCTGCTTTCATGGGGGCACCGAAGTAATTGTTGTGGTGGTGGTGGTTGTTACTTATACTCCACCCATCAGGTTGGGTTTCCCCAGCCACTTTGGGCGGCTTCCAATATAAAAACATAATAAAACACAAACATTAAAAACTTCCCGATAGAGGGTTGCCTTCAGATGTCTTCTTAAAGTTGCGTAGTTCTTTATCTCCTTGACATCTGACAGGAGGGTGTTCCACAGAGAGGGTGCCACTGCCGAGAAGGCCCTCTGTCTGGTTCCCTGTACTTCTCTTCTCACAGTGAGGGAACCGTCAGAAGCACACATGTGCCAAAAGGGTGTGGGAGGTAGGTAATGGCATTCATATTTGTGTCACACCACACCCACTTGTGTGAATGAAATTAGCATGGCATGCTGGTATATATATTGGTCAAAAAAGCCGCAGTTCCACAATGCAACAGGTACTGAAGTGTGAAAGCAACATTAGAAAACAGCACAGTGTTTTCATCAGGAAAACTAACACAATATTCTCCATGTCTGAATGCACCCTGGTTTTTCCCAGGGAGAGGGGAAATGCTCCAATGGTTCCTTGGAGGTGGGGGTAGCCATTAGCAACAGCCAAGAATGCAGTTGCCTCTTCCCAGAAATCAGTTTGGTTTCTGCTGCTGCTGTCAGTAACAGAAGCCACCTGGGTACCATCTTGCATCCCCTCCCCCAGGGCACAGGACGTAATATAATTTTGGGGGGTTATAGGGGGTGTTGAGGAAGTGGGGTACTACACCTAATCTTAGTCAAAAGTCAGAGAAGCGTCATTTACCCAGGAAAGATGTTTCTCTCCAGCAGAGAGGGTTCTATGGCTGCTTAGCGATGCCAATGCTTAGTGACTTGAAATGTTGCTCATTTTGCACTGGCAGCCAGAAAGATCAGGAAGAAGATCCTGGACAAATTTGCAGTGAACTACAAAAGGGGACACTGAGATCTAAACAGGAACTGTTCTGCGGAATCTCCTAGGCATGTGCTTTCATACATCTTATGCCTTGATGGCCCTAGTTTCCCATCCCCATCCCCATTTTGTGTTCTGTTTTTCAATTTGTCGTGGCCTTTGGCTAGGTAGCACAACAATAAAGCTATTTATTTATTTTATTTGCACAAAGTGGTGGGAAATGTTGGCTTTTGCTTCCCCAACCCCACACCCTTCATTTTGCCCTGCTGATCGCAACCGTGGCAATTCCACAGACACACAAATACATTATTATTATTATTATTATTATTATTATTATTATTATTATTTACATTTATATACCTCCCTTCATCCGAAGATCACAGGGCAGTTTACAACATAAAACACAGCATCAAATCACAAAATGCATAGCATAACAAAAATTAAATTAAATCAAAATACACACACACACACGCTACGAGTTCACATTGCTCCAGAGCTTCCTTTGTTGAAAACCAAGACGTCACTGGGGTTGTTATTCCTGTTAGCATTCCTGTTTTATAGAGATGATATATTCGGGGCAATCCATCTTCTATCTCTGTGGTGTGTTTAGAAGCTGGCACTGATTAAATGCCCATAATAGAGTGCATTAATTTCCCCGTCAGTTGAAAAATCACCATTGTAAATTTTTCTCAGTCACTTTGTATACACCGCTGAGTGATGTTCTACAACGTAACTGTGCATGGGTGTTACTCATGCCCGGTGGAGGTGTTGGGGGGGGAGGTGTTGCTGCAAGATTTGTTTGGCCTGGAGCAAGCAGGAAGGATGCTTCTGAGAAAGCACCCTGAGCTCTTGACACCCAACACTGATGGTATGTCTGTCATTGAAGAACGTGAAAGCAAAGGGAAGGTCTGGCAGAGGAACAGAGCTTGAGAACTTAAGAAGACTCTGCTGTGTCAGGCCAGAAGCCCATCTAGTCTAGCATCCTGTTCTCACCATGGGCCACCAGAAACAAGCAGGACCTGAGTGCAGCAGCTAGCGGTCAGAAGCACCTTGCCTCCAACAGCAGAGACAGAGCTTAGCCACTGGGGTTAGTAGCTACTGGTATCTGTATCTCCCATGAATTTGTCTAATCCTCTTTTAAAGCCATCCAAGCTGTTCGCCACTGCTGCCTCTCATAGGAGTTTTCACTATGCTCTGTGTGAACAAATTCAACAACAACAACAACAACAACAACAACAACAACAACAACAACAATTTATTTATACCCCGCCCATCTGGCTGGGTTTCCCCAGCCACTCTGGGCAGCTTCCAACCGAATATTAAAAACAATACAGCATCAGACATTAAAAACTTCCCTAAAAGTAAAATAGTTGTTTATTGCCTTGACATCTGATGGGAGGGCGTTCCACAGGGCAGGCGCCACTACCAGGAAGGCCCTCTGCCTGGCTCCCTGTAACCTCACTTCTTGCAGCGAGGGAACCGCCAGAAGGCCCTCAGAGCTGGACCTCAGTGTCTGGGCTGAACGATGGGGGTGGAGACACTCCTTCAGGTATACTGGACCGAGGCCGTTTAGGGCTTTAAAGATCAGCACCAACACTTTGAATTGTGCTTGGAAACATACTGGGAGCCAATGAAGATCTTTCAGGACCGGTGTTATATGGTCTCGGCGGCCACTCCCAGTCACCAGTCTAGCTGGATTAATTGCAGTTTCTTTGTTTTGCCTGCCTTGAGTCTTCCAACATTCAGGTTCATTGGAGCAGACCAGGAACATAGTGGGCATATGGACACAACAGGCTTACCTGGTTATATCTTTTATGAAGCAACGTCCTCCAAGGAGCTCAGGCATGGGGCCTTCCATTTCTACTCACACGGACCCTTCCCAGCATTCCAGCAGTAAAGAGACAGTGCGATGTAATGGTTAGAGTGTTGGGCTATTTACAGAAAACGTCACCTTTTTCACCCATCCTAATTCATCAAGGTGCAGCAGGTGGATTCAGATGTACAAATTTCACCCCCCCCCAAAAAAAATGCTTTTGTTTGTCCATCCATGACAATCTATTTACAGATCTGCAAAGAACAGCCAATTTAGTTTTTTTAACGAGGGGAAATGTTGCTGTTAAATGCTTTTCTATCCTGATTATTTTCTCCAAGGAGCTTAAGGTGGTATACAAAAATTTTCCCCTTCCCATTCAGTCCCCGCAACAATCCTGTGAGTTAGGTTAGTCCAAGAGTGACTGGTCCATGGTCACCCAATGAGCTTCATGGCCCAATTGGGATTTGAACCCTGGTATCCCAGTTCAGCCCCATGGACTGCAAGAAGATCAAACCTGCTCACTGGAAGGACAGATCCTGAAGCTGAGGCTCCAGTACTTTGGCCACCTCGTGAGAAGAGAAGACTCCCTGGAAAAGACCCTGGTGTTGGGAAAGATGGAGGGCACAAGGAGAAGGGGCCGACAGAGGATGAGATGGCTGGACGGTGTTCTCGAAGCTACCAGCATGAGTCTGACCAAACTGCGGGAGGCAGTGGAAGACAGGAGTGTCTGGCGTGCCCTGGTCCATGGGGTCACGAAGAGTCGGACACGACTAAACGGCTAAACAACAACAACATTCCAGTTCATCATTCTAACCACTACACCACATCTTAAGGCTAGCACAGATTTGTAATGTAAATTTGATGATAATGATGATAAATACATTCATTATTATTGAGTATTATTAGAATCATACAACACTGCTTTATATGGAGTCCAGACCAGTGGTCCCTGTAGCTCAGTACTGTCTGCACTGCCTCTGAAGATAGTTCGGAAACTTCAGATAATGCAGAATTTGGTGGCCAAGTTGTTCACCGGAGCAAGATGGTTTGAGCATATTACACCGATCCTGGTCCGACTGCACTGGCTACCAGTTAGTTTCCAGGCCCAATTCAAAGCGCTGGTTTTGACCTATAAATCCTTAAACGGTTCAGAACTGCAATACCTCAAGGACCGCCTCTTTCCATATGAACCTACCCAAACCCCGAGATCATCCTCTGAGGCCCTTCTTTGTGTGTCGCCTCCATGAGAGGTCTGGAGGGTGGCAACATGAAAACGGGCCTTCTCTGCAGTGACTCCCCACCTGTGGAATGGGAAGTTCAACTGAAGTCTTCATTATACTGTTAGGATTTCATCCTCCCCAATGCTGATTTTATGATATTTCACACGCCTGTCTGAATGCAGCGTGAGAAGGGAAGTCTGTCTTATCTCTCTTCTGGTATCAGTCTGTGAAACCATACTTTGACTTTTACGCTGTTCTGTTTGTTCTCGGAGCTGGAGAGAACAGACGCCAGAATGCTGTTGTCTGTAAATAGTCTGTGAATAAATACAGTGGTACCTCGGGTTAAGTACTTACCGTATTTTTTGCACCATAACACTCACTTTTTTTCCTCCTAGAAAGTAAGGGGAAATGTCTGTGCGTGTTATGGAGGGAATGCCTACGGGTGGCATGCCTACGGATTTTCCTCCTCTAAAAACTACGTGCGTGTTATGGTCGGGTGCGTGTTATAAAGCGAAAAATACGGTAATTCATTTTGGAGGTCCGTTCTTAACCTGAAACTGTTCTTAACCTGAAGCACCACTTTAGCTAATATGGTCTCCCGCTGCTGCCGCGCCGCCAGAGCACAATTTCTGTTCTCATCCTGAAGCAAAGTTCTTAACCTGAAGCACTATTTAGCAGAGTTAGCAGAGTCTGTAACCTGAAGCGTATGTAACCTGAAGTGTATGTAACCTGAGGTACCACTGTAGTAGAACTACGATGCCTCTTTCTTTTGCTGTGTCGAGAGAGAAGGCTAGTGTGCATAAATCAAGTTGGTTTATGTCGTTGGAGTGCCCTGGAGGAGAAGGGGATGCCTTTCCCAGAGCTATGCTCACCGGAGGACACTTGGAAATCCGGGGGGGGGGGCCTGCAGATAGCCTGGAGCGCTCTCCCAACATATACACCTTTAGGCGTCAGGCAAAAACGTTCCTTTTTAACCAGGCCTTTGGTTGATTTGATTGGCATCCTGTGCCCCTTTAAAATGCAGGTGCTGCAGCACTGAGCTATGTCCCTTCCCCTTAACTGTACAGAAAAGGAATCAACCCCAGCTAAAAAAAAATCCCAGTCTGAAAGAGCGCACACTTTGAATCTGAATATTTAAATGCAGCAAAATATATCTCTGCGAACTGTTCATTTTCCAGGCTGCCGGATGTGCCGGAATTAAGAACGGTTCCTCAGCAATTCTTTTCTTACTCGGTAATTTCTGCACTGCCCAAATGCTTTCAGCACAAAAGTGCTGCCACAGTGGTGACTATCAAAGATTTATATAACTGTGTTGCAAGCCAAGACATGTTTCCCTCTGGAAAAGGAAAAGGGGGGGAGGAAAAACCCCAAACCTGTCAGTGCTGCTGTAAATGTAACCTGAAGTATGAAAGCAGAAATCAACGTGTCACTTATCACTGGTAATAAAGGTCCTGCTGTCAGAACCCTGCTGACAATTTTTGAATCTGAAGAACAGGACAGGATGAAAGCCAAGTTGGGATGTTTTTCCCCTCCTTCCCCACTGCTATATTCTTCAACATGCCGTTGATGCAATAATAGTGCATTAGCGGTAGATTTATCTTGGGCTGTCCCCGCATTTTTCTGCTTTATTAGTTGTTCTGTGACGCTTCCCCAGTTACATTTGCATTATTGCTATTGGTGGAGGGGAGGCTTGCACCAGAGCACAACAAAAGTGAAACAAAATAAATGAATTGGTGGTATAAAAGGTTGCAGTTTTTCAGGAGGAGGAGGAGGAGTTTGGATTTGATATCCCGCCTTTCACTCCCTAAGGAGTCTCCAAGCGGCTAACATTCTCCTTTCCCTTCCTCCCCCACAACAAACACTCTGTGAGGTGCGGGGGGCTGAGAGACTTCAGAGAAGTGTGACTAGCCCAAGGTCACCCAGCAGCTGCATGTGGAGGAGCAGAGACGCGAACCCGGTTCCCCAGATTACGAGTCTACCGCTCTTAACCACTACACCACACTGGCTCTCAGAGGGAAGCTATGGGCAATGCACTGATTGGAAAGGAAGTACAGTGGTACCTCAGGTTACATATGCTTCAGGTTACATACGCTTCAGGTTACATACGCTTCAGGTTACAGACTCCGCTAACCCAGAAATAATGCTTCAGGTTAAGAACGTTGCTTCAGGATGAGAACAGAAATCGGGCTCTGGCGGTGCGGCGGCAGCAGGAGGCCCCATTAGCTAAAGTGGTGCTTCAGGTTAAGAACAGTTTCGGGTTAAGTACAGACCTCCAGAACGAATTAAGTACTTAACCTGAGGTACCACTGTAGCATCATAGAATCACAGAATAACAGAGTTAGAAGGGACCCCAAGGATCATCTAGTCCGACCCCCTGCAATGCAGGAATCTCACCTAAGGCATCCATGATGGATGGCCATTTCACCTCTGCTTAAAAACCTCCAATGAATAAGACTTCACCACCTTCCAAAGTAGTCCATTCCACTGTCAAACAGCTCATACCATCAGAAGGTTCTTCCTACCATTCAGTCAGAATCAGCTTTCTTATAATTTGAATCCATTGGCGCATCTCCCATCCTCTGGAGTGGCACAAAACCAGCTCGCTCCATCTTCCATGGGCCATGTGGCATGCCCACCCCAAAACATTTGCGTGTGCACAGTCGTGAGAGTGGGCTCCCAAAAAGACCACCCAGATAGCCACCATGAGCACAAAGCTTCATGAATGTGCAATAAATTGCAAAGGACACAAAGGGGGGGGGGTCTGCAAACCACTCTTCCCATAAAGATTCAGGCGCTGTAGACTAATGTTCTCTCTCTCTCTCTCTCTCTCTATATATATATATATATATCCTTGCTTTCTTCAGAGAATGAAACAGCTGTGCCCCGCCCCTGACATTCAACTAATAAAAGATTACAAAAATACAGTGTTTCATATTTTAAAATGTTGCATTAATACAAAATTACTAATATATATATATATACCGGGGTGTGTGTGTGTGTGTGTGTGTGTGTGTGTGTATCTCAATACCAAGTCATTTTCCTTCTGATACACTCTTTCTCTGGGTTGTCACCCAAACAAACTATCAGCTCCCCCATAAAATTCTCACAATGAGAAAAGGACAGCACATACCACCCTAGTCTCTCCCTCAAGACTTGCTTTTTACGGGCAGGCCCAAGGTGGATGCCCGCAGCTGTGTCCCATTCAGCTGCCCTCTCCACACCCAGTTCCAAGTGCAGCAGGTTTGCTGAATTTCCCAGGGGGTCCAGAGGATAAGAAAGGGGACCCCCTCAACCCTCAGCTAATAGAATATTGGTTGGTGTCCGTCTGTCTCAGAAGACAATGGAGGGGGTAAAGTCAATCCATTGGAGAGTCGCAGCGCCTGCTGTGGCTGTAGAGACTGGTGTAGAAGAGACGTGTTTTGTTGCAGCTAGGGCAGAGGAAGGCATTCGAACTGTTCCCCAAATCCACTTGTTTTCTCTCCTGTGTCAGAACCAAGAAGGCAGCTACCTCCTGAGCTTGAGAATCAGTTAGAAGTCCAAACAGCAAGTAATAATCCATTAGTACACAATGCCCTCTTCTGGTTATATTTGAAGATATGATTTTTAAAAAATAAAAAGTCAGAAGACATAGTCCTGCTTCCTCCAAAGGGGGCAAAGGGATATATATCATTTGCTCATGGAAGTCAAATTTTGTTAGCTGATTTAATCCCAGAGCAAAAATTAATCAGACAGTCCGGCTAACTGCATCAAGAGAAGCAATAAATTATCCTGCCTCCAACCTAACAGCAGCATTAATGGCGCAAAAGAGGGAGGAGCTTTGGGGTGATTAATGGCTGTTTAAGTTGCCTAAAGGGACTGCGAAGCTTCCTGCTGACTGGCAGTGGGACCACCCCCACCCCCACTTTTGCATTAAAAGACAGGAGAATGGTGCCTTCGGAAGTGATTGATTTGCCACATGCAGCTCGGAAGGAATGTGATGTGCCTTTGTGACTGCAATAGACGGAGGATTCGTGCCATGACACCAGTCTTATGTGCCATTGGGGCTTGCTCCTTCTCCAGGGCCTTTTGGAACATCAGTTCCCCTGTGGGAAGAGATTTAAGCTGTGTATGCACTATATCCCTTCATGGATCACTGCCTTGCCGTGGCGAAGGGGCTTGAATAACTCAGAGAAGCTATGAACTATGCCGTGCAGGGCCACCCAAGATGGACAGGTCATAGTGGAGAGTTTTGACCAAATGTGATCCACCTGGAGCAGGAACCGGCAAGGCACTCCAGTATCCCTGCCAAGAAAACTCCATGGACAAAGACAACAATGTATGGAAGTGAGAGCTGGACCATAAAAAAGGCTGATCGCCGAAGAATTGATGCTTTTGAATTATGGTGCTGGAGGAGACTCTTGAGAGTCCCATGGTCTGCAAGAAGATCAAACCTATCTGTTCTGAAGGAAATCAGCCCTGAGTGCTCACTGGAAGGACAGATCCTGAAGCTGAGGCTCCAAGACTTTGGCCACCTGATGAGAAGAGAAGACTCCCTGGAAAAGACCCTGGTGTTGGGAAAGATTGAGGGCACAAGGTGAAGGGGACGACAGAGGACGAAATGGTTGGACAGTGTTCTCAAAGCTACCAGCATGAGTTTGACCAAAGTGCGGGAGGCAGTGGAAGACAGGAGTGCCTAGAATGCTCTGGTCCATGCGGTCATGAAGAGTCGGACATGACTAAATGACTAAACAACAACAACATGCACTATACATTTAAAGCACATTCTGCCCCCACCTGGAAGAACCAGTGGCCAAACTTAGAGGTGAGCTGGATGGGGACCAACCAGCTGACTCTGAATCCTGGGAAAATGGAGGTGTGGTGGGTGGGGGGATAGTGGGAACATTAAGGATGGTAGGAAAGGATATATTGAATAAGTATTATCCTTCCTTCACTCACGCTAGTAAGTGGTGTAGCAGAGCAGATTCCCCTCAATATAGCTGGAAGCTAGTCTGCAGATTTGTTTGAATCTCTTAGTTAAGTTTCTTTCCTGGTGTCCCCTTTGATCGCTCTTAAAAGAATAAAGACACAAGAGTCTTTCAGAGTAAAGTAACAAAAAGTTTACTCACATTTCAGTTCACGGTTTGATCCCTGAAAGGCAGGCTTTACTTAGTAGTTACACAAAGAAACTGTGAGTTCATCTCATGTGGAGCCTGAACTCATGTGCTGCTGGCTGAGAGCCAGCTGACAGCAAAATTACATTAAGACAACAAAATGGCTGCAGGAGAGCAGCATGGCAGCAAAAGATAAGAACAAGACAACAGCAGTATCAAGATGAACAAAAGACAAAACTGCAAGTGAGAAAATGGCTGCGTGACTCGGCTCTTTTATGGAGTCAGCCAGAGCCACGCCCATCTCCCAGGTCACATGCAGGGGGAAGAAGCTCCAGACCAGTGGAAGAGGAAGTTACCCTGACTGGATGTCCCCCTGCCTGTGTCCACTCTAGGGAAATAAGGAATGTAGCATTTGACTGCACCAATGGATTACATCCCACCGGGATGATATCCTCCAAGTGTCCCGATTTTCCAGGGACAGTCCCGAATTTACAGAAGCCGTCCCGGTTTCTAATTTGATCCCGCTTTTCCTTAGGACACCCCTATTTTCATCGGAGAAATGTTGAAGGTTATGGACTTTTATGACCCCTGAGCCAAGAAAATAAGTAACTATACAACCTTTAGAAGACATCTGAAGGCAGCCCTGCATAGGGAAGTATTTTAATGTTTAATGTTTTATTATGTTTTTATTTATGTTGGAAGCCACCCAGAGTGGCTGGGGCAACCCAGTCAGATGGGTAATGCTGATGTAAAAAAGAGCTGTAGCATGACTTCTTCCTGTACCTGTGGGATAATATGGGGCAAAACCCAGATCATTTGGGATGAGCTTATGCTAGAACTCCCCCATTCTTTACCCCAGTGTCTGGGAAAGGTAATACAGCCATGGGGTGGAGACTCAGTGTGGGATCCTTCCATGGTTTTCAAGCACTAAAATGTTTCATTCATCTGCTCAGTTGCAAACTGCATGAAAAATTAAGATGCACAACTCTGGTTTGCAAGCCTCAGCTTGTAAAGTGTTTGGCGTCAGAGTGACATTACACCACCAAAGGGTGTTTCTGAAAGAGCTACCTTGAAAATGGGATCTGATCAAGTGAGACATCAGGAAACAAAGACTCACGCGATGAAATTGCAAACAAAGCAGCATATCTGGAATCTGCAAAGTCAAACTTCATTTCCCAGGGAAGACATAAGCAAATATTCGGTCCAGTCACAGCAGGGATTTTATTAAGCCCTATTTTACTTATTTCCATTTGTTTGGGTGCCTGTGAGATTGTCGCTGAGGCTTCCCGGCACAGATGCATGTGAATATTTCATGCCTGATAAGCCTCGACATGAAACAAGTTTGCCTCACAGTCAGCCAGTCTGCTAGGCTGTGGCAATCAAGATGTATTTCTGCTTGTTCAGGTGGGGAGGCCACAACCGCTGCTGCTGCAGCTGCTACCACCTTCAACATCTGCGGGAAGACTTTTTAAAATGCAGTTCATCTATTCCAGTTCCCCATCTGCAGGAGTGGTCAAGCCTGAACTGTATATGAAGTTAACTTTGTGGAATACGTGAGATACACCCACAAACACCTACTAGAAAGTCAGAAGATTCAAAGATGCTCCAAATTTGCACACTTCTTGATCACATCATCTGTCTCCTGAGAAATCTCTATGTGGGACAAGAAGCTACAGTTAGGACTGGATATGGAACAACTGATTGGTTCAAAATTGGGAAAGGAGTACAGCAAGGCTGCATATTGTCTCCCTGCTTATTCAACTTATATGCAGAATTCATCATGCGAAAGGCTGGGCTGGATGAATCCCTAGCCGGAATTAAGATTGCCGGAAGAAATATCAACAACCTCAGATATGCAGATGACACAACCTTGATGGCAGAAAGTGAGGAGGAATTAAAGAACCTTTTAATGAGGGTGAAAGAGGAGAGTGCAAAATATGGTTTGAAGCTCAACATCAAAAAAACGAAGATCATGGCCACTGGTCCCATCACCTCCTGGCAAATAGAAAGGGAAGAAATGGAGGCAGTGAGAGATTTTACTTTCTTGGGCTCCGTGATCACTGCAGATGGTGACAGCAGCCACGAAATTAAAAGACTCCTGCTTCTTTGGAGAAAAGCAATGACAAACATAGTCAGCATCCTAAAAAGCAGAGACATCACCTTGCCAACAAAGGTCCGTATAGTTCAAGCCATGGTTTTCCCAGTAGTGATGTATGGAAGTGAGAGCTGGACCATAAAGAAGGCTGATCGCCGAAGAATTGATGCTTTTGAATTATGGTGCTGGAGGAGACTCTTGAGAGTCCCATGGACTGCAAGAAGATCAAACCTATCCATTCTTAAGGAAATCAGACCTGAGTGCTCACTGGAAGGACAGATCCTGAAGCTGAGGCTCCAATACTTTGACCACCTCATAAGAAGAGAAGACTCACTGGAAAAGACCCTGGTGCTGGGAAAGATGGAGGGCACAAGGAGAAGGGGACAACAGAGGACGAGATGGTTGGATACTGTTCTCAAAGCTACCAGCATGTGTTTGACCAAACTGCAGGAGGCAGTGGAAGACAGGAGTGCCTGCCGTGCTCTGATCCATGGGGTCACGAAGAGTCAGACACGACTAAATGACTAAACAACAACAATTCAGAACCATTCCAAGGTCTCTGGACACACCCCGATTACCCAACTGGGGGATTACTGAGTGCACGCATGGCAATGGGACATGGCAGCCATTAATTCCTCTTTTACAGATCCCCTTCCCAAACAGAGGGGATGGGGCCACAGGTGAGGCTCTGGGAAACAACTATGATAGCAGGGATTCCATGTTTCCAAAGAACACCCCTAGGCTGAAAGAGAATCGTAGAATCGTGGAGTTGGTAGGGACCTTGTGGATCATCTAGTCCAACCCCCTGCAATGAAAGACTATGCAGTGGTCCCATATGGGAATTGTAAGGAATAATAGTGTTGCTTTTTCACAGATGCTGCAATGGCTAGATGACAGCAGACAGCACAGACCTGCTTATACTTACAGTATCTTTAGAACAGCTCGTGGTTCAGATGCGTGTAAACAGGCCAGCTTGCAGCTGGAAAACAGTTTATTTGTTTGCTTCAGCAGGTATAGAACTCGTTTACACCTGCTAGTGCTCAGGATGTGGCCTTGTTGCTTGAGTCAATGTGTAAAGACATAGAAACATGGACCAAATAAGGAGAAAGATAAACAGGAGTGGTGGTCATTGAAATCAGAGTAATGGGAGATGTCAGCAAAGGCGGAGATTTTAATTGTTTAATTAATGGGTCGTGATAGGCTGTAAACCTCACAAGTACCCAGCCAATGGGGAAACAAGGGAGGGAACCTGGACTTCGGGTATAGGGGATATAAGCTTGTGTTTTGCCAGTTTTGGGGTGCGCCTCCTCTGGACACCCGCTCTTGCAAGAACGTTTTGTGATCAATAAACTCGTTGCTGCTTCACCAATTTTGTTCAGGTTTTATTTTGAGGATCTCAAGACCCACGTCTAACAGCAATCAAACCCGCAGCCTTGGTGTTATCAGCACCATGCTCTAGTCAACTGAAATAGAAGCCTAGAAGGTAGCCCTGTTTAGGGAAGTTTTTAATGTTTGATGGATTGCTGTATTTTAATATTTTGTTGAAAGCCACCGAGAGTGGCTGAAGAAGCCCAGCCAGATGGGCGGGGTATAAATAAATTATTATTATTATTATTATTATTATTATTATTATCATCATCATCATCATCATCATCATCATCATCATCATTCCAGGGGCTCCAGATCCAGCACAGACTGGATACTGGATCTCGTTATTCTGCTTTGGGTTACATGGGCAAGAAAAATGTGCCACCAGGATTGCACTTATTACCATTACCATTGATATTCAATTTACATCCAGAGTGGCAATAACTCTCTGATCACTTGTTCGGAGTGAGGAGGTCTATATCTAGGCTCCCCTTTCAAAGCCATCCAAGTTGGCGACTGTTAGGAATGAGGATGTTACTTTTACACATACGTAAGCCACGATGCTGCAACTGCTAGACAACCTCAGACAGCCCAGACTTGCTTACCGGTACATTCATAGTTAGAACAGCTTGTGGTTAGGATGCTTGTAAACAGGACAGCTTGCAGCTGGAATATGGTTTATTTGTAGGCTTCAGCTGGCATAGAATTCGCTCACACCTGTAACTGGGACAAGTAGTGGTCAGAATGTGGCTCTGTCACTTGCATCAGTATGTACCGGTAAATGCATAGGGACATAGATCAAACAAGGGAAATAATAACAAATGTTAGTAGGGTAATTAGGCAGTCGTGATAGGCTGCAACCCTTGTAGTACCCAGCCAATGGGGAGACAAGGGAGGGAACCTGCGCTTTGGGTATAGGGGATATAAGCTTGCGTTTTGCCAGTTTTTTGGGGGGGTGCCTGCTCTGGACACCTGCTCTTGCAAGAACGTTTTGTGATCCATAAACTCTTTGCTGCTTCACCAATTTTGTTCAGGTTTTATTTTGAAGGTCTCAAGACCCACTTCTAACAGCGACCATCACTGCCTCCTGTGGGAGTGAGTCCCATAGTCCAGTGTTTCCCAACCTTTTTTGGGCAAAGGCACACTTGTTTCATGAAAAAAATCTCGAGGCACACCACCATGCCAGATGGGGAAAGGTCACTTTTTACTTATGTAAAAAAAAATAAAAAAATAGTAACAGCATAGAAGGTAATGGTTAGGCTAGCATCCCTCTTCCAAATATGCTAGGTTTTTATTTGCAGGGACTGTTCTACATGGGGAAGCATTCAGCACTGTCATTCTCCCATCTGCCATCTGAATTGGTACTATTCTGGGTCAACTTACTCTGCTGCATGTGTAGATGAGGCCTTATTAACATTTAAGCTGAGAAAAGTATGACGTTTCAGTAGACAGTCTGCAAAATGGCACCAAGTGTGGGGGAGGGGGCAGAACAGGTTTCAGATACAGGATATTAAGCATACACATACCTCAGATTGAACTGGTTGCTTGCTTTGCAAGTTTTCATTTCCCAAATGACTGCCTTGGCAAGCGCAATACCTGCCAGGCTCAACACCGGTCTCGCGCTGCCGCTTCCCGCGCTCTCAAGGCCCCGGGAGGAGGAAGGCGTGAAGGGAATCCCGAAGGCGCGAAAACCTCGCGCATGCGCAGGCCTTCCGCCTGCGACAGCCCAGTAGGCCGGCCTAGCCTAGCCGTGCGGCAAGAGCGGCAAGAGCAGTCAAGAGCTAGCGTGCGGCAGAGCGGCGATGGGATGTGGGAGGGAGCTCGCTCCTCACCGCCGCCGCCCCGCCTCTCGCCGCCCGACTCGCCCGCCTCCCTCCCACGGCACACCAGGCAACGTCTCGCGGCACACTAGTGTGCCGCGGAACACCGGTTGGGAAACACTGCCATAGTCTAACTATGTATTGAAAAAATGTCTTCAAGAGCTTTTTTTCCACTGAGGTGAAGCCTGTCTGTTAAGCAGCAGGAGGGAGTTCCAAAGGATAGCTGTCGCCACCTAAGGGTCCAGTTGTGACATCCTATAGCATGGACCTTTTGATGTGATGGTAGCTGCAAGAGGCCCTCTTTTTTGAAAAGACAAACATTTCTGGTTGTGCCCTAAGTGGATTGCATTTTCACCATACCCTGAATTGCAGAAAGACCATAACCACAAATACTTTTGCGTGGTTCTTTTAAACTTAATAGCTCACATGGGCTGCTCTCTGAATTACTGCCTCTTATTTTATGGCGAAATTAATATTATATACACAAGAGCACTTTTAAAACACCCAATAGGGTAAAAGAAATGATTGCTATGTTGAAAAATATAAATTTTTATGCTTGGGAGTTATTAGCGAAGCCCCATTCCCTACTCCATTAACGTGCTGTAGGCTGAGGTTTTTTTTTCCCTTTGACCTTTTATTTTCAGATGGGTTGCAGCCTGTTATCTCGCCGCTTTAATAAAACCATGATTCACTCATGTTTTTTAACAGCCTACTAATTTGTCTGTGTTCCTATATTATATTGGGTTTCATAACTTTTATATGGAAATCAATAAAAAAAGATCCTTTTGCCTATCTCATTTAAATCACTGAATAATTAAACAGTCTTATCAATCCACCAGCCCTTTCCATCAGGAAGACTAAACTGTGGAGATTGGAACCAAAAAAATTGTCTCACGCTGGTACTTTCAGGCTGTCACTGTTTGGGGGGTTCAATCACATAGCAACAAATTCAGGCTGCACGACTAAAGTGGATCGGGAGGTCTAGTGCAACAATCCTGAATAATAAACCATTTTACGCCTGTGGGCACATTTGGACTTTTGAGCGAATGCCCACTATCCCCTCTAGCCACTCATCCAACTTCCTCCTCTAGCTCTTTGCACTTTTTGAGGAAGAAAAACATAACTAACTAACTTTCCACCTGCCTTGCCCCTGCTCCTGCCCTGGGTCTCCGCATAAGGAAGCTGTGCCTGGAGGAAGAACTGTGAGGGGAGAGACTCCATCAGGCAAGGCCTGCCTTGCTCCATCCTCTAGTCCCGGGGTCTGCAACCCGCGGCTCCGGAGCCGCATGTGGCTCTTTTACACCTTTGCTCCGGGGCGGATACTAGCAAGGGGAGGAGGCGCATTGTGCACCCCGACACTCCCCACTGTGGCAGGCGCTGTACTGGCTGTGACGTCGCATGGGGGTGGTGGGTGTGTTAGTCACGCACCGTCCCGACGTCACCTTCCTGCCCGCTGTCAGATCGGACATTAAGGTAAGAAACAATATATGCAGTGTTATATTTGTTTTAAATGTCGCAATGGTTTTGCGGCTCCCAGTTGTTGTTTTTTCTTCGGAAATGGGTCCAAGTGGCTCTTTTTGTCTTAAAGGTTGCAGACCCCTGCTCTAGTCTCTGCTTCTCAATTTGTATTGTATTATTTCATGTACTGTGGCTTGCCGTTGCTTTATTGATTATAGTTTAGAAATTATTTATCGTAACTGTTAAGGGTGAATTTCTGTAATTTTATATGCTGATATTATTTTATACTACTTTATGGTGCTGGAGGAGACTCTTGAGAGTCCTATGGACTGCAAGAAGATCAAAGCTATCCATTCTGAAGGAAATCAGCCCTGAGTGCTCACTGGAAGGACAGATCCTGAAGCTGAGACTCCAATACTTTGGCCACCTCATGAGAAGAGAAGACTCCCTGGAAAATACCCTGATGTTGGGAAAGATGGAGGGCACAAGTAGAAGGGGACGACAGAGGACGAGATGGTTGAATAGTGTTCTCGAAGCTACTAATATGAATTTGACCAAACTGCGGGAGGCAGTAGAAGACAGGAGTGCCTGGCGTGCTCTGGTCCATGGGGTCACGAAGAGTCGGACACGACTAAACAACAACAACAACAACAAAGGCTGGCAGGAGCTGGGACAGAGTTTCAACAGTTTCAGGAAGATAGCCGCTCTTCTGAACCAGCCTTCCACAACTTAGGACCTTCCAGATGTTTGGGACCAAAACTCCCATCAGCCCCAATTACTGAACATCCTGACTGGGCTGATGGGACTTACAGAATCATAGAACTGTAGAGTTAGAAGGGACCCAAGGGTCATCTCGTCCAAGCCCCTGTGATGCAGGAATCTCAACTAAAGCATCCCCCACAGGTGGCCATCCAACCGCTGCTTGAAAACCTCCAACGGAGAGCCCACCACTCTCTGAGGGAGACCGTTCCACTGCTGAACAGCTCTTACCAAGGCAACAAGATGGGGAAGGCTACTCTAAATCAAGGCTCTTCCAAAAGAATCCCATTCTAAAGTACTAATCATCCTATCTCATGCTATCTATCACCACTGCATGAAATGAAAACAATTTTTCTTGTGCATCATTTCCCCCAAAGCAAATAAAGGCAAGACTTGACTTTGAATTAAGGTTTAATTAGTCATTCATATTGATGAAGCACTCATATGGGTTTGCCATATATTTAAGTAAAACCCCCTAAACATCTCCCACCCACCCCAAAATAATCTGGGCGGATGGAAATACATCTTAATAAATTTTGGTAAGAACTATCTATTATTCATCTGTTTCATGTATAATTTCTCATTCCTCTTTATTCGAGACAGAAGATGCATGGAGACATCACTTGGGATTGATACCCCAGCCATAGCTGTTGTTATCTGACCAGGGCCAGATTTAGGTTTGATGAGGCCCTAAGCTACTGAAGGTAATGGGGCCCTTTATATGTCCAGCTGTCCTTTGTCAACAACAAATTGTCACTGTTTATTGTGTTGAATATATGTTATATGGTAATTTATGGACCTAATAGGTATCTAAAGCCATTTGCACATAACAAATAAGAGCCCACACAAATCAAAACACTGTTGCTGTATGTAGGTTTTATTTTATTTGGTTTTTTATCTTATATTTTGGAAATGTACATTAAGTTATTTTTTATTTTAATTTTTTGGGGGATCCCAAGAGAGTGGGGCCCTAAGCTATAGCTTGTTTAAAGGTAAAGGGACCCCTGACCTTTAGGTCCAGTCGTGGCCGATTCTTGGGTTGTGGCGCTCATCTCGCATTGTTGGCCGAGGGAGCCAGCGTACAGCTTCCGGGTCATATAGCCAGCGTGACTAAGCCGCTTCTGGCGAACCAGAGCAGCGCACAGAAACGCCGTTTACCTTCCTGCCGGAGCGGTACCTATTTATCTACTTGCACTTTGACCTGCTTTCGATCTGCTAGGTTGGCAGGAGCAGGGACAGAGCAATGGGAGTTCACCCCGTCACGGGGATTCGAACCGCCAACCTTCTGATCAGCAAGTCCTAGTCTCTGTGGTTTAACCCACAGCGCCACCCACGTCCCTGTAGTTTGTTTAGCTTATACATAAATCTGGCACTGTATCTGACAGGCTTTGAACCAGGCTTGAACCAGACTCTATAGGACTCCCAACATTATTTATTGTCTATGCTGGCAGAAGCCCATCTCTGCTCTCCCTGCTTTGATATCAGATATGGGGAACCTCGGGCCCAGAGACTAAATACAACCCTCCCGGCCCCTCTGCCAAACCACCAGGATTCTCCCTAAGCCCCTCACCTCCACAGTTGCTCTTCATCCTCTTCAGGTGCTTTTGCATGCGCTGAAATGTGTTCCTTGAACTGTGAAAGTGCTTCATCCTTGCCGGGATGGAGGACAGTGGCTGGAATGTGATCTAGTGAACAACAGCCCAAGCCACACCTGCTCCTCCACCTACTTTTTCAGTGGCCCTGCCCAGTATTGGCATGTGGTCCCTGGAAAGTTGTCCATGAGACTGAGGTAGATTACCCAGCTCTGGTATAAAGGAAGCAGGAGGAGAAGTTTGGGGAAACTGCAGCTGGAGAAACCCACAATTTGTGCCTCCTTTGTCATAGAATCATAGAATCATAGAGTTGGAAGAGACCACAAGGGCCATCGAGTCCAACCCCCTGCCAAGCAGGAAACACCATCAGAGCACTCCTGACATATGGTTGTCAAGCCTCTGCTTAAAGACCTCCAAAGAAGGAGACTCCACCACACTCCTTGGCAGCAAACTCCACTGTCGAACAGCTCTCACTGTCATGAAGTTCTTCCTAATGTTTAGGTGGAATCTTCTTTCTTGTAGTTTGGATCCATTGCTCCGTGTCCGCTTCTCTGGAGCAGCAGAAAACAACCTTTCTCCCTCCTCCATGTGACATCCTTTTATATATTTGAACATGGCTATCATATCACCCCTTAACCTCCTCTTCTCCAGGCTAAACATGCCCAGCTCCCTTAGCCGTTCCTCATAAGGCATCGTTTCCAGGCCTTTGACCATTTTGGTTGCCCTCCTCTGGACACGTTCCATGACACGTTGTCATGCCTGAAGAGAACTGTGGAGTTTAAATTTTAAATAACAGACACATTCCTAGCACTATTTCCCTCCATTATCATGGGAGCAATGTCAAAGTGCTTTGCTACTGCTGTCATTTTTAATTTTATTTCAAAACTCTCATACGGAGTCCACTTGTCAACACTGTAACTCCATAAAATCCAAACCAAAACATCATAATACTAATCACTGCTGCTGAATGCATCCCCCAACATGCATATCCCAATTTAATAATATATAAACCTTACATACATAAAATTCTCATTTCTGTTTAGTTCATGACATAATCCATAAATGCAGACCACATTCCATTACCATTCATTATCTGTCCCCCCCCCTTCTCTTGCGTACTATCAATTCATTTCTCGCCAGCTCAGCAGCCTGAAAAAATCACACATAAACTTCCAGAATATTTATATCCTTCCAGGCGGGCAACACCATTTACTTTGCTATCAATGAAACCTGTCGAATAAAAGCTCTCCAACAGAGCCCACAGTGGAGAATTCTCCAGAAACGAATCCCTTTAGCGTCAATTCACAGTTGGGGTTGGGGGAGAAATTCACTTTTGTTTGCATTTTAATGAGAAACTACCTAATTTGCACTTCTCTGGCCAAACTCCAAGCTGAAACAGAGCTATCCCTCAAATCCGCCTTTCTCTTAATCTTGAAATGCCGTTCTCCATCCAAACAACTGGTGAAAATAACACACAAACATGCATTGTGTTAGGGAAATACATTGAGCTCAGTGGGACTTATTTCTGAGTAGATATATACACAGAACTGGACCATTGTTGTTTTGGACAGCAACCCTACTTACCTGGGAGTAAGCCCCACTGGATTCAGTAGGACTCACTTCTGAGTAAGAAGTAGTTAGGGTTGCACTGCTAGGTGTTTTAATGCAGAAGGTTTAAACAGAGGTTGGCTGCCCATCTGTCATGGATGCTTTAGCTGAGATTCCTGCATTGCAGGGGGCTGGACTAGATGACACTTGGGGTCCCTTCCAACTCTATGATTCTTTGATTCTATGAGATCTTGTAGTGCAACACTATATTATTAGGATGATTATTGTTCTTGAGCCACTCTGAGACCTCCGGATATAGGGCGGAATATACCGTATTTTTCGCTCTATAACACGCACCTGACCATAACACGCACATAGTTTTGAGAGGAGGAAAACAAGAAAAAAAATATTCTAAACGAAACAGTGGATGTATGATTTTTGTGGTTCATGCTGCAGCCACAGACATGTGATCTGACGGTGAGTTTGGGGTGGCCCAATGCAAAAATCCTGAGGATCCATGTGGATCCATGCTTTGTAACCATGTTTTTGCACCATTGTGTCCCCAGGCAACAGTGGGTGCGTGATTTTTTTGGTGCAGGCTGTAACCATGGATCCTTTGCTCACGACTGCAGCAGATCCCCCTGTCATCCGTAGGCATTCGCTCCATAACACGCACAGACATTTCCCCTTACTTTCTAGGAGGAAAAAAGTGAGTGTTATGGTGCAAAAAATACGGTAAATTCTCTCTCTCTCTCTCTCTCTTTATATATACAGTCATACCCCTTGTTACGTTCAGTTCAGGTTATGTTCTTTCAGGATACGTCCCGCGGCAACCCGAAAGTAACGGAACAGGTTACTTCCGGGTTTTGCCGCTTGCGCATGCGCAGAAGTGCAAGACAATGTCATGCGCATGCACAGACACACAGTTGTGGGTTGCGTTCTGCTCATGTTGTGAACGGGACTCCGGAACGGATCCCGTTCGCAACCAGAGATCCCACTGTATATATATTTCTTAGTTGCTTTTTCTTGCCCAAGGCAACACAAAGCGACTTATGATATGTATTCAGTGGTCTGTGCTTGCCTGAGCTTGAGTCTGGACTAAGGATTCTGAGCCCCTGTGTTCTGATTCGATACATGATCTCCAATCACAGAACATTTCAGGATTTGGGCCTCTGCCATTGGCCCTTAAACTCTGAGTCATGATTCGCAGCTTGGAAGTTTAGACAGCCAATCATGTTGGGAGCGGGAGTGGCCCAGGCCTTCAGAAATGTGTATAAGCAGTTGCTTTGCCCCTGTTGTCCAGTTCTGTTAGTTCAATAAAGGTTCTTGCTGTTATCACTGTGTCTTGCCTCGTGGGAACCCACCTATACTTCAACTTACAACCAGACTAAGCAGGCTATATATACAGTATTTACATAAAAGCAGACTTCCTTGGATTCTGAGGGGCTTACTGCCTGGTAAGTAGGAAAAGGAGTGAAGTCATAAATAGTCCATGTAAAGGGGTCTTTTGAAATATATATATTTATATATTCCATCCCGTTTTATTAGGAGCAGTGATGCTTGGGAAACAGTTCTCAGTCGTTCCATTTGCCTCTTGCCCTCCCTGAACTTCACTGATAGGACTAAGCTATTTACTTTGTATTCCTCATACCTTTCAGACAGCTGGATCAAAGCTGCACCGAGATAAAAATGCAAATGGGCTTTAAAACAACAGCATCAGAGAGAGACGTCAGAGGAAATATCCAAAATCTACAGAGAAATATGCGTGTACAGATGCAGAGAGGTTGAAGGTGGAATGTTTGCAAAGCTTCCCCAATATTGAACATCAATAAAGAGAGAGAGAGTCTGCATGAAAGTTCAACTTAGAGCTCATATGTAGGATCTGGAGTGGGCCTGTGTGCAAAGAGATGAAATATCCTCTCAGCCATGTCGTTCCCTGGGTCCCTTTCGACACAATGCTGTCTCTCAGCCCAACTAACCTTTCAGAGTTGTTGTGCAGGGGCACCTAACATGGTACCCATGGATGTCAGTATTCCCACTAATACCTCCTCAGTAAAGGCCTCAGTAAACATCCCCTCAAGAATCTGCAATTCATGATCGATGGTTTGCTCTTCCAGCTCAGTTCCTGTTTGCATTGGCTCAGCCTCTCCTATGTTGAACACACACCTTTAAACATGCCCACATTTCATTGGGACTGGGCAGAGGGAGAATGGTGGAGACCGCCTCCCTCAAATCCTGACCCTTCCAGGGGGGAGGAAGAGGAAGACAATCGAGATTGACAACAGGGGTTTGAAGGAGGTCACAGCTCAGAGGCAGATGAGGGGTAAAGTTGGGAAACCATGGGAGAGCCAGAGCAACAGCTGCCTGACACATTGTCATTAGAAGGCATTCCAAACCCTCCATCTCCCAGAACCCGGCGAGCCTTAAAAGTAGGAGAGCAAAGGGCTCGAAGACAGAGGGTCCTTAGGGGCACCTGTAGAGGAGGTGATGATGGTGGTGAATGACGAAGTGGGAGAGAAGGTGATTGGAGATTAACTTGGAACAATACCATTATCTAAGAGGCTGGGTTCTATAGCCTCTCTGTGAAAAGTTTGAAATAAAAAAGGACCGTAAGAAACTTTCTCTTGTCTTTGAGAGCCAGTGTGGTGTAGTGGTTAAGAGTGGTAGACTCATAATCTGGGGAACCAGGTTCGCGTCTCCGCTCCTCCACGAGGGTTCTCTCTTCTATCCTGACTAGAGAAGAGGTGCAAAGAGGGTCTCTTTCATACTCTCCAATATCTGCTGATTAAAATAAGGACACACATCTTTTGATTCTGTGCTCCCGTGCGAGCCAGCTGGGGCTACCCCACAACAGCCCCCTGTCTCTGTTTTCTGTATTCTGCTCTGGTCAGACCTCACCTGGAGTATTGTGTCCAGTTCTGGGCACCACAATTCAAGAAGGACACTGACAAACTGGAACGTGTCCAGAGGAGGGCAACCAAAATGGTCAAAGGCCTGGAAACGATGCCTTATGAGGAACGGCTAAGGGAGCTGGGCATGTTTAGCCTGGAGAAGAGGAGGTTAAGGGGTGATATGATAGCCATGTTCAAATATATAAAAGGATGTCACATAGAGGAGGGAGAAAGGTTGTTTTCTGCTGCTCCAGAGAAGCGGACACGGAGCAATGGATCCAAACTACAAGAAAGAAGATTCCACCTAAACATTAGGAAGAACTTCCTGACAGTAAGAGATGTTTGACAGTGGAATTTGCTGCCAAGGAGTGTGGTGGAGTCTCCTACTTTGGAGGTCTTTAAGCAGAGGCTTGACAACCATATGTCAGGAGTGCTCTGATGGTGTTTCCTGCTTGGCAGGGGGTTGGACTCGATGGCCCTTGTGGTCTCTTCCAACTCTATGATTCTATGACTCTATGATTCTATGACTCTATGATTCTATGATTCTATGATTCTATGATTCTATGATTCTATGATTCTATGTTACTGGCCTCAATTCCCTCAGTGATCATCAGCACCTCCAACTCCTTCTCTTCCCCATCCCCATCCTTGTCTTCTGTTGTCTTCTCCTCCTCCAGCAGGGATGGCATCGGGTGGAGGCGGTGCAGAGCCTGGGCCCAGTGGGTGCGGCCTGGCCTTGTACCACCAGCAGCTCCCCCTCCAACCCCTCCATGGGCTCTGGCTCGGCTGCCTTCTTTCACACAAAACACATACATCTTTCAGTGCCAATCTCTCTCAGGTACTACCAGACTCATGCGAAAGCGTGGCATCGAAAACCGGACATTTGCGGATCCAATCAGAAGCTGGGGTGGCTTCTCTAATTCTGGGGTGTTCTGGTCAAATTGGGAGGGTCGACGGGTATGCTCTTTGTAAGCAATGACAGCAGTGGTTGATGTAGTGTTTTGTGCCATGCTCTCACAATAAAAATGGGAAGATGGCATCTGGGAAGAGGATATGTTGGAGGGTATGTAATGCCCAGCTCCATTCTTAAGGAAATCAGCCCTGAGTGCTCACTGGATGGACAGATCGTGAAGCTGAGGCTCCAATACTTTGGCCACCTCATGAGAAGAGAAGACTCCCTGGAAAAGACCCTGATGTTGGGAAAGATGGAGGGCACAAGGAGAAGGGGACGACAGAGGACGAGATGGTTGGATAGTGTTCTCGAAGCTACCAGCATGAGTTTGACCAAACTGCGGGAGGCAGTGGAAGACAGGAGTGCCTGGCGTGCTCTGGTCCATGGGGTCACAAAGAGTCGGACACGACTAAATGACTAAACAACAACAAACCAGCTGCTGGGTTTTGCATTTGGGCAGAGTGCTGATGTACTTAGGTCCTGCTTGCAAGCTTCCCATGGACATCTGGTTGGCACTGTAAGAAGAGGAGGCAGGACAAGAAGGGCCATTGGCCTGATCCAGCGCGCTCTTCTTATGTTCATAATAATACTAGAAGAAGAAGAAGAGGAGTTTGGATTTGATATCCCGCTTTATCACTACCCGAAGGAGTCTCAAAGCGGCTAACATTCTCCTTTCCCTTCCTCGCCCACAACAAACACTCTGTGAGGTGAGTGGGGCTGAGAGACTTCAGAGAAGTGTGACTGGCCCAAGGTCACCCAGCAGCTGCATGTGGATTAGCGGAGACGCGAACCCGGTTCCCCAGATTACGAGTTTACCGCTCTTAATGACTACACCACACTGGCTCTCACCAACCATCGTTTCACTTGCACTGATTTCAATACAGTAGTACCTTGGAAGTCGAACAGAATCCGTTCCGAAAGTCCATTCGACTTCCAAAACCAAATTGCAGCTTCTGATTGGCTACAGGAAGCTCCTGCAGCCAATCAGAAACCACGGAAGCCCCATCGGACGTTCGGGTTCCAAAAGGACGTTTGCAAACCGGAACGATCACTTTGCGACATTCTGGAGTCGAAACTTAAGAGTTCCAGGGCATTCGACAACCAAAGCACGACTGTATAAGAATAAAGCATGTCCTTAAAAGTGCCGAATTTTTGCCCGCTGCAACAGATCCCAAGCACGTATATCGAATGAGCAGCATGCAAATCCCAAACAAGAAAACAAAGCGTTTTGTATACAGTCAACACCATTCACTGCTAGCAAAAAGCCTTTAATTGTTTTGCAGTCTACAGAATACCAATAAACGCATGAGCTTCTGTGGGGCCAGCAAGAAAACGGCATGACAGCATAAATAATGTTTTCTCTATTTTTATGCCAAGTTGGGTGGAGGGGAATCTAGGCATTAAGGGGAGAAAAGTGAAGGTATTGTTTGCCTGAGCACAAAGGAGAAATCCATTTAGTTCTTATCTCCTATAAATAGAGACATTCCAGGAGATAATGTACAATATTCTTCACAATGCCTTATTCACAGAGACATAAACCATAGTCAGTGGGTATTTTAAGGGGGGGGGAGCTAAAAAATTCAGCTGTTATAAGGAATTGTAATTTATGGAGGAACATATGACATAAAATATAAAGCCCTGAATCCCCAGTCTAGCAAGGTTGAGCCACACTCCTGCATGCCAATTACACTATTTTCTGCATTCTGTGCACACAGGAGAGGAAAGGCTGGGGAACCTATTCCAGTGTCTTTGAGAAGGGCTGCAGCTCAGGGGTAAAGCTCCTGCTTTGAATACAAGTGATGGCAGGTTCAATCTCCATCATCTTCAGGTAGAGCTGGGAATGTTCTCCGTCCAAACCTGTTCCGGTCAGTGTGGACAATACTGAGCTGTTGTTGTTGTTGTTTAGTCGTTTAGTCGTGTCCGACTCTTTGTGACCCCATGGACCAGAGCACGCCAGGCACTCCTGTCTTCCACTGCCTCCCGCAGTTTGGTCAAACTCATGCTGGTGGCTTCGAGAACACTGTCCAACATCTCGTCCTCTGTCGTCCCCTTCTCCTTGTGCCCTCCATCTTTCCCAACATCAGGGTCTTTTCCAGGGAGTCTTCTCTTCTCATTAGGTGGCCAAAGTATTGGAGCCTCAGCTTCAGGATCTGTCCTTCCAGTGCACACTCAGGGCTGATTTCCTTCAGAATGGATAGGTTTGATCTTCTTGCAGTCCGTGGGACTCTCATGAGTCTCCTCCAGCACCATAATTCAAAAGCATCAATTCTTTGGCGATCAGCCTTCTTTATGGTCCAGCTCTCACTTCCATACATCACTACTGGGAAAACCATAGTTTGAACTATACAGACGTTTGTTGGCAAGGTGATCCACCTTCCAAAGGTGGAAACTTTGCAACCGGAGAGTATTTCTACCCAGATTTCACTCTAAAAAGCATGCAGTGCACCCAGTAATAGAAAGCGAGAGAGCAGCTTTTTTGATTCATGGAAGAAACCTCAGGCAACGACATTCAAAGCCAAGTTCTCCAGTCCTCTAAAGACAGTGAGCTCCACTTCATCAATCACTTCTTTTCACCTGAACAATATTTAAGGCTTCCTTTCTTTGGAATTTCCCAAATAACATGTGCCTTTTCCACAGAGGTTTCCACTGGCATGTCTGTGGATGGATCGTTGTCTCCCTCTTGTGTCAAATGGGCAGCAGTACAATCCGTTTCAGGAGAACAGAAGTCATAGAACATGGATAGGCAAACTAAGGCCCGGGGGCCAAATCCGGCCAAATCGCCTTCTAAAGCTGGCCCACGGACAGTCCAGGAATCAGTGTGTTTTTACATGAGTAGAATGTGTCCTTTTATTTAAAATGCATCTCTGGGTTATTTGCAGGGCCTTCCAGGTCTTTTTACATGAATAGAATGTGTGCTTTTATTTAAAATGCATTTCTGGGTTATTTGTGGGGCATAGGAATTCGTTCATTTCCCCCCAAAAAATATAGTCCAGCCCCCCACAAGGTCTGAGGCACAGTGGACCAACCCCCTGCTGAAAAAGTTTGCTGACCTGTCATGGACGTCAGAAGGGGCCTCAAGTTCAACTTTCTGAAATGCAGGAATCTCAACTAAAGCAGCCATGGCAGATGGCCATCTAACCTCTGCTTAAAAGCCTCCAAGGCAGAAGAGTCCACAGACTCCTGAGGGAGTCCATTCCAATGTTGAACAGCTCAAGTCAATAGTGCTTTCGCCAGGGATGCTGCTGCTTAGCCTAAAATGAATCTCTGGTTCTTTCTCCCTTCTTCTGTCAGATCTGACTTGCTTAGAGGGGTCAGACAAACAGACAAGTGACAGCACAGGTGCTGAGTAGCAGCCAACATTGGGGAGGGAGCTGTTGTCGCACGTGATGCGCATGATGTCAAGTGCATCATGCACTTCATGCACTGTGTGCGTGATGACCGCCGCATTGGGAGAGGCCTTGTCAGCCTCTTCCCAATGTAACCTTTGCCCACCAGGCTGCGCTGGTCCTGTACAGCCCATGCCAACATCCTGCCAGGCCTCCTCTGCCCCCTCAAGATGGGGGGAGGGCTGAGCCGTGTCCCAGTGGACATGGTTGGGGGGGTTGTAGAGGCCTCGGCCCCATGGAGTTGGGGCACCTGAGTGACAGCAAGGACGGAAATCAAGACCAGGAGATTCCAGGGGGGACAGGGGGGCCTCTGCTGACATGCAAACCTTGGAAGAAGTCTGGCAGTGCCAACCTCTGATCCCACCCCAGTGCTTAAAGGTAAAGGGACCCCTGACCATTAGGTCCAGTCGTGGCCAACTCTGGGCTTGCGGCACTCATCTCGCTTTATTGTCCGAGGGAACCAGCGTGTGTCCTCAGACAGCTTCCGGGTCATGTGGCCAGCATGACTAAGCCGCTTCTGGCGAACCAGAGCAGCACACAGAAACGCCATTTACCTTCCCGCCAGAGCGGTACCTATTTATCTACTTGCACTTTGACGTGCTTTCGAACTGCTAGGTTGGCAGGAGCTGGGACCAAGCAATGGGAGCTCACCCTGTTGCAGGGATTCGAACCACTGACCTTCTGATCGGCAAGCCCTAGGCTCTGTGGTTTAACCCACAGCGCCACCCGCGTCCCCATCCCAGTGCTTAATGCCCTTTAAAAGCTGCGTAATGGCCTGGTTCTCACCTCATTCTGTACTGCTGCAGCTTGGCTTCACAGTACACACATAGCATTACTACGAATGATAGGATAGGTGACTTTTTTTCCCATAGAAGATTGCATTACCTTTTAAGGTAATTAATAATAATAATAATAATAATAATAATAATAATAATTTATACCCCACCCATCTGGCTGGGTTTCCCCAGCCACTCTGCGTGGCTTCCAACAAAAGATTAAAAATACATTAAAACATTAGTCATTAAAAACTTCCCTAAACAGGGCTGACTTCAGATGTCTTCTAAACGTCAAATAGTTGTTTATTTCTTTGACACTAGTCTAGTTGCCACATTCTGGATTAGTCGTAGTTTCCGCTCTATGAGATGGTACTACCTATGTACTGGGAGCCAATGTAGGTCTTTCAAGCCCGGTGTTATATGGTCTCGGCGACTGCTCCCAGTCACCAGTCTAGCCATCGCATTCTGGATTAGTTGTAGTTTAGGTAATTTACTGCAACCCTACTCTGGCGGTGAATGGAATAGGAGCTAGCAGTGGGCAGGACAAAAGCCAAAAGTGGGGGGAGCTCCCATTTTTTCCTGTCTGTCTCTTAATTCAATGCCCCCCTCTCTCTCCACATAAAATAATGCCAAGGGCTGCATGAAATTAACCTGAGGGGTGTATCCTGCCATTGGTGCTTAGGTTCCTCACCCCAGCTGCAACTATGGATGGAACTAGGCCAAGGGAATGGAAGTTTTAGAACCGACAACTTTTCCATTTTCCTAACATCTTCTCTCAATCACACTACAGCGTCCTTTCTGCTTCCCCGGTAGCAGGCAGCCCTGAATGTCAATGAGTGGCAGCTATCTGCTATTATAACATATCTCTGACCTTGGGAGAGATGCCTAATCCATATTCATTACGCCATTTAATTCCATCATTAGCTGCTCTGTATACCTAATTTATCACCCTAACCATGTCAGCCATAACTATCATCAAAGAAGAGGACCTTTCAGTTTCTCCTCCCACATATTCAAGGTATATATAGTCATAACATAAGACACCCATTCTGCAACTACTTTAAAGTGTACTGACTGCTAAAGGTTTTTTTTTAATAAAAGAAATGCAGCTTCCGAATAAGTAATTCAAGAAGACCGGCTTTCTCCCTGTTCCATTGCTGATTGTCCAACTGACTATATGTTTAACTAGAGTTTAGATTCATTTGTTAACTTACACCATTGACATGTGGTCTAGGTAGACCAGGAATCTGGTACATCAAGTCAATGGACCGATTGTGGCCCTCCCAGTCTCCCTACCTGGCCCTTGGAAGAATCCCCAGGCTGGACCCCCTCACCCCAGGCTGCAGCCCATCTTTGGTCCTGCTCCACCTGCTCCTCTTTGAGTGCTTTTACCTGGCAGGAATGTGTCCTTGAACTATGCTCATGTGGGACATTATTTCATTCAAACCAACAATTCATGTTTTGCCAGATAGGCACATGAAGGTGCTGGGGCTCACAGAGCTTTCCTATAAAATTTGCTAGAGAGAACTCTGTGAGATCACTTCCTTTCTTTGCCATGGCAGCAGTGGCGTAGCGTGGGTTGTCAGCACCCGGGGCAAGGCAAGTAATTTGCACCCCCTAACCCGTGGATTTGCACCCCCTAACCGTTGGATTTGTGCCCCCTAACCCCCAGATGTTGCGCCCGGTGCGGCCGCCCCCCCTGCACCCCCCACGCTATGCCACTGCATGGCAGGAAGCTGTAACACTGCAGCCTGGGCAGCCTCCTCTTTCTTCATCATGCTTCCAAGCTGAAATCGGGAGCTCGGGCACCATTTTTGAACTTACATTTTGTACTTTTGTAACTTAGATAATCTTTATAAACCTGCCTTCATTTCGCTCCTGTAATTGCCGCTTCAAGTCCTAGATTATGTAAGTAAATACTACTTTTATTTCTTTTATTTCTTCACAAAACAACGTGTTTGTTATTGTGGTTTTAAGGGGGAGAAAAGGGGTATACCAGGGAAATCCAGTCTCCCTTAGAGCATCCTGGATTATTGCTTCTAGAAGGTTAAATAGAACTTGTCTTAGCTTCCAAGTCTAAGCCACTGATCTCACTCACGTGAGCAAAGAAAGATGATAACTAATCAATATATTCTCTCCCAGTGTCTAAATCCATTCCTACAGATCATGCCTTTTGCTTCCCTGGATGGAGGATGGAAATATGGTGTGAGAGAGAGTAAAGAAAACAAACCTCTGACTTTTCTATGTCTGGAATCTACCTACTGTACAACCAGTGTCAGGAAAAAGCAGCAATGCGAGAGCGAGCTGCAGGTGGCTGGAATGCTAAACAGGATGTAACTGTTGGGGACTGTACCAGGGAAACAAAGGGGCAGTCTATTCACTGTACTGAGCACCGGATGTTAGCTCAGAGTGTCATCTGACCTGTACTGGAAGTACAGGGGTAGAGTTTTGTCTCTCTACTGTTGGAGACTGGAGAGTGCACACACGTTTCTCTGTACTGCTGCAAAGACAGAAATAAAGCAATGTAAATAGATTTCTGTCTGTCTCTTTCCCCTCCCTGGGGAAGCAGGGAGGAGGGGGAGTGGTGTGTCCCTCTCACGCTGAGTGGGATCGCTGATCGTGACCTTGCCTGTATCCTGCCGGGAGACGCAGACGGGGAGGTCAACAAGGATCTCAAGTCGAGTGCCAGGAAAGTGGCCAGTTACCTCTGATAAAGGCTAGAGAATCCAACAACCAGTGCCCTGTCCACAGCAACTTTTGCCTCTGCCCCCCTCCCCCTTCACTTTGGTCTTAACCATCTCTGGCACACGACCCACCGAATGTTGTCCATGAAAGCATGTTGTTCTCAGGCTGCCAAAGGTTCCTCAACGCTAATCTAGTGCAACTTCCTGTATCCGACACTGGCCAGACAGATGTCCCTGAGAAGCTCACAAGCAGAGCAGGGAGGCAAATAGCCTTTTCTTCCTATTCATTCCCAGCAACCAGTATTCAGAGGCATGATGCCTCAATTCCAGGAGGCAACACGACTAGAAGGAGAGAGTCCTTTCACGGGGCAGGCAGTGCCTTTCTCCTGACCAGTTGAGACCTAGGTAGATTTAATCCTCCTGGTCAAGGATCTGAAGTGATTTATCACAATTTTTCTCGGTACTGTTTGAGGTGGTGGATGGTTACATGGATGGTGAGTGAGATTGGGTGAGGGACTGTATGCATGTTGTGTTGATTGAACTTTTGTATTATACTACCTTCTTGTGCTCTGATTTTATTTGTTTTTATATAATTTTTATGAATATGGATAGTGTTTATAGGTCTTGTTACGTGAATGAGTACTTCCCGTTTTTGTGTGTGTGTGTGTGTGTGTGTGTGTGTGTGTGTGTGTGTGTGTGTACATATACATATTGGCTTATATATTTATCTTTTGTAAATTGCTTCAAGTTATTTCACATAGGAAGCAGTCTCTAAACGGAAATTATCATCATCAACTTTGATGATGGTGGGTTCTGACAAAAATGGCGTTGAAATGTAACCATTGGTGGGGAAAGAACCTCGAGAGAGCAGGTATGCTCAGAGGAATGCAGAGGTTTGCAGAAGGGCAAAAAACTTTGCCTGAAACAATCTGAGCTCCCCCACCCCTCAAAGTTGTTGCGCTTTCTTTGGGAACATCTCCAAATGTTTTGGGCCTTTTCTGAAGTTTTTTAAAAAATAATACCTCCCCCCCCCCTTGCCATACACCTTAGTTTCCCCGGGCATTTGGCCAATTTGCCGAAAATCTGCCCGGCTGCCATTTTCCTACCCAATTCCCATACGTGTCGGGGAAAACCCAGACGTATGGCAGCTCTAATCTAAGGGCTGCCAGAAAAGCTAGCCTATTGGAGTTTGAATATTCTCAGTTGCAACAGCAAAGAACTAGTCACCCAGCGAGCTTCATGGCAGTGGTGCTTCTGGCGAACCAGAGCAGCGCATGGAAACGCCATTTACCTTCCCACCGGAGTGGTACCTATTTATCTACTTGCACTGGTGTGCTTTCGAACTGCTAGGTTGGCAGGAGCAGGAACCAAGCAATGGGAGCTCACCCCGTCACAGGGATTCGAACCGCCAGCCTTCTGATCGGCAAGTCCTAGGCTCTGTGGTTTAACCCACAGCGCCACCCGTGTCCCTTTATTTACTGTTTAAAGTGCTTTAAATTTATGGTGTGGACCACCGGTATAAAATTTACGGCATGTAATGCCTTAAGAGAGAATATTATGAAAATGATTTACAGGTGGTACATGACCCCAGTCAAGCTTGCAAAAATCTATCATTTGCCCGATAACAAATGTTGGAAATGTAAAGAGACTGAAGGTACATTCTTTCACCTTTGGTGGACGTGCCCAAAGATTAAGGCTTTCTGGGAAATGATATATAATGAACTGAAAAAGGTATATAAATATACCTTCCCGAAGAAACCAGAGGCCTTTCTCCTGGGCATTGCCGGCCATTTGGTGCCAAAGAAGGATAGAACTTTTTTATGTATGCAACAACAGCAGCAAGAATACTCATCGCAAAGTATTGGAAGACGCAAGATTTACCCACTCTGGAAGAATGGCAGATGAAGGTGATTGACTACATGGAATTGGCGGAAATGACTGGCAGAATCCAAGACCAGGGAGAAGAGTCGGTGGAAGAAGATTGGAAAAAATTTAAAGACTATTTACAGAAATACTGTAAAATTAATGAATGTTAAAGGGATGTTGGACTGAAAATAAGTGGTGTTAGTAATAAGATCAATAAGAATATGTAAATTTGGATTGATAATGATGGAAATTATATTTTGACTATAGTTTAAGATGTTGAGTAAGGTTAAATGACAGAGGGTAAGGATTTGCTGAACTAAATTTTTGAATTGGAATACAAAAAGGGAGGTGTGAGGAGGTCAAGAAACTAGTGAACAAAATATAATATATGGAGATACAGTTTTTCTTTTTTCTTTCTTTTTCTGGGCGTGCTTATTGGTGTTTGCTATGACTGTTTTTTTTCTTGTTGTTTTTTTTTTTGTCTTTTTACTGAATATGTTTTAATCTGCTTTTTTTCCCTCTTCACTGCTGTATGTATTTTATGTTTAAAACTTGTTTAAAATTTGTTGATTAAACCTTAATAAATATTATTGGGGGGGAATAAATTTATGGTGTGAATGTGGCCCTAGTCCAGTACTCTTACAAGCGCTCTTAAATATAATGGGTTTGGGTGGTTGTTGTCGTTTACAACTTAATCTTTCATATGTCCAAAGAGCAGTGTTTTGGACTTTTGAAAGGTGGCAGCAGCAGCAGCACCACGGGCTTTATAGAAGTGAGATTGAAGAAAGCCAATTGTTATACCTCGCAGAAGCCACTGGGTAGCACCAGAAGGAAACAAAATTCACAGGGTCCTTAAAATAATCTTTGCTGCAGCAGGAGCCTGACACTTAAGAACATACTAGTGAGTCTGCTGGTGGGAGGTGTGGGGAGACCCCTATTCCCCTCCCAGAGCTATGATTCCAATGTTTTCTGGGAAGAGGGAATGATGGTTAAGCCGCTGTGGAAATATTACGGGAATAGCAGGAGGGGAATAGCGGCCTCCTAAGTCCCTGGACGCGGGTGGCGCTGTGGGTAAAAGCCTCAGCGTCTAGGGCTTGCCGATCGAAAGGTCGGCGGTTCGAATCCCCGCAGCGGGGTGCGCTCCCGCTGCTCGGTCCCAGCGCCTGCCAACCTAGCAGTTCGAAAGCACCCCCGGGTGCAAGTAGATAAATAGGGACCGCTTACCAGCGGGAAGGTAAACGGCGTTCCGTGTGCTGCGCTGGCTCGCCAGATGCAGCTTTGTCACGCTGGCCATGTGACCCGGAAGTGTCTCCGGACAGCGCTGGCCCCCGGCCTCTTGAGTGAGATGGGCGCACAAACCCCAGAGTCTGTCAAGACTGGCCCGTTCGGGCAGGGGTACCTTTACCTTTACCTTTAAGTCCCATGGACTGCAAGAAGATCAAACCTCTCCATTCTGAAGGAAATCAGCCCTGAGTGCTCACTGGAAGGACAGATTGTGAAGCTGAGGCTCCAATACTTTGGCCAGCTCATGAGAAGAGAAGACTCCCTGGAAAAGGCCCTGATGTTGGGAAAGATGGAGGGCACAAGGAGAAGGGGACGACAGAGGACGAGATGGTTGGACTGTGTTCTTGAAGCTACCAGCATGAGTTTGACCAAACTGCGGGAGGCAGTGGAAGACAGGAGTGCCTGGCGTGCTCTGGTCCATGGGGTCGTGAGGAGTCAGACACGACTAAACGACTAAACGACAACAAACACCTCTCAGCACCCTTGACAAACTACATCTCCCAGAATTCTTTGGGGGAAGCCATGACTGAAGTGCTCTCATAGCCCTTTAGATGTATGGAGTGACTGGTGTGTTTGTGTGTCTCTGTGTGTTGGTTTTGTTCACTTCCCACTATTTATTTATTTTTAATCTCATTTATGTACCACCTTTTCTTCCAAGGAGCTCAAAGTGGTGCCCATGGTTCTCCTCCTCCCCATTTCATCCTTACAATGTTTATTCCCTCCCTTGTTCCTGATGTAGATCTTTAATCACCCCTGGCTGGGAACGGGAACCATTTTGTGGTTCGCCTCAGTCGCCAAAATGTCTTGGGCCAGCCCTGGCCAGCCGTTCCTAAGGATGACATTGTTCTAACTCTCGCAAAGTACGAGTCCATTAAAAAAAGAAAGAAAGAATAAATGCTATCTTTTATGGGGGTAGAAACAGGTTGTGTCTGGAACATTGGTATTTGTGTATAGTGTCCCTGGGAATCTGCCAACGAGGAAAGGAAATTCAAAAGCTGTTCCCCATTAACGTTTTTCATTCTGTGGAATGATTCAATTATGTCCAAATCTGGTTGGCGGAACCAGAAAATGGCAACAGGCAGCTGCCTTGTGTCAAGAGAGGCCAGATTCTGATCCTGGAAAGGGCTTGCCAGCTGCAGCTGTGAAAATGCTGGCTTGTGTGTTGCAAATTGGCCTCTAATTTACACCGCGGGATGGGAAAGCGCCTAGCTCAGCTACCATCTGTACTGTGTAAGTGGGGATTCATCCGTTCGGAAAACCCTGGATCCCAGATGTGTCTGATGCAGCAGCTGAGAGCCTGTGATGAGATCCCAGGTGGCTGACAAAGGATTTGCCTAGAGGAAAAAGTCCCTTTTTTTGAATCAAGGCAGTGCTCATCAATGGGAGAGCCACAGTTGTGGCAATGAGTCATCTACAGAGAGCGTTTTGAGTGTGCAAAAGTTTCCCCCCTCCCAAGTGCTATCTTTAAGACCCAGCTGTGATGGTAATAGCTGGCCAGCCAATATAATAATTTCTAGATCTCACAAGCGAAATTGAAAGATGGGGGAAAGATACGCTTTTGTGTCAAGTTACTAATGATAGGATTTGAACCCAGATGTCTCACATTCATTCAGCAAGCTTTTTGATGGGCTGAGACAGTGATTTATGCAAAACTGGCAAACCACGCAATTTCATAGGTGAGGCAAAGTTGCATAGGCATTCCACCCTTGCTTCTGCCCATCTGCTTGGCTTTTCTTTATTATCCTGCGGAGGCAAAACCTAATGAGGTCAACCAAGCGACCCAGTTTGGCCCACAAAACCATTTCAGCCAAACCATGCCCATGTCAGGTGTGGGGGATGCGAAGACACAGCGAGGCCAAAGGGATTCACCTTGCAAGCCCCCACACTCAGCTGATTATCCGTGCAAACAAAGACAAGTCACCTAATGTCACTGTGATGTTGGATGATGTGATGTGAGATGATGGGCCATATAGTAAAGGTAAAGGGACCCCTGACCATTTGGTCCAGTCGTGACCGACTCTGGGGTTGCGGCGCTCATCTCGCTTTATTGGCTGAGGGAGCTGGCATACAGCTTCCGGGTCATGTGGCCAGCATGACTAAGCCGCTTCTGGCGAACCAGAGCAGCGCATGGAAACGCCGTTTACCTTCCCGCCATAGTGGTACCTATTTATCTACTTGTATTTTGACGTGCTTTCAAACTGCTAGGTTGGCAGGAGCAGGGACCGAGCAACGGGAGCTCACCCTGTCGCGGGATTCCAACCACCGACCTTCTGATCAGCAAGTCCTAGGCTCTGTGGTTTAACCCACAGCGCCACCCGCATCTCTGATGGGCCATATATCAAACATCAAAAGAAAATAGATGTAAGATCAGCTGTTTAAAACCAGTATCATAGGAGCCATCTCCTAGGACACTGACAAACTGGAACGTGTCCAGAGGAGGGCAACCAAAATGGTCAAAGGCCTGGAAACAATGCCTTATGAGGAACAGCTAAGGGAGCTGGGCATGTTTAGCCTGGAGAAGAGGAGGTTAAGGGGTGATATGATAGCCATGTTCAAATATATAAAAGGATGTCACATAGAGGAGGGAGAAAGGTTGTTTTCTGCTGCTCCAGAGAAGCGGACACGGAGCAATGGATCCAAACTACAAGAAAGAAGATTCCACCTAAACATTAGGAAGAACTTCCTGACAGTAAGAGCTTTTCGACAGTGGAATTTGCTGCCAAGAAGAGTCTCCTACTTTGGAGGTCTTTAAGCAGAGGCTTGACAACCATATGTCAGGAGTGCTCTGATGGTGTTTCCTGCTTGGCAGGGGGTTGGACTCGATGGCCCTTGTGGTCTCTTCCAACTCTATGATTCTATGATTCTATGATTCCTAGGGACCGAGGTCCCTTCAGCTCCCCCAATATAATATTTTGGGGGCCGGGCACCCCTAAAGTTGGTGGCCATTGCCATTCAGATGGTGTGTGTGCACTGTGTCATGTGATTGATTATGTGGGAAGGGGCTTACCTGCCCACCCTCCGAGTATTTTATTCAAGTTGGCACCCCTGACCAATATACATAATGAAATTGCATCTCAGGTTGAAGAAGGCTGCCTTTTGTGGTCAGTCTTTGAGGGTGGTATTGCCTCATGTGCTGCTTCCACACGTCTTGTGACCAAATGATGTTTGCCCTGACTACCCCCCAACATAACAATGGAACTACACCTATGAGTCCAACTGGCTGCAGAACAGGCAAGGAAGACCACAGTTGGCCGTGAGGTGCAGAGGCAGCAAACAAACCCAAGCTGCTGCAGTGTCTGGTTCCTAGGTCGCAGTTCCTTATTCCTAGATGCTGGTTCCTTCTTCAGCACAGAGATGAGGTTTGCATGCCCTGAACCACAAAGTAACCTGTGGGCTACTCCAGGCCGTACACCCTCCGTGGCGTCAGCGGTCTCTCCAGCCCAAAGTATTCTGGGCATAGTTGGCCAATCGGTGTTAAAAAAGGATAGAACTTCTTTTCATGGATGCTACAGCAGCAGCAAGAATTCTCATCGCAAAGCATTGGAAGACACAAGACCTACCCACCTTGGAAGAATGGCAGACGCAACTAATAGACTATATGGAGATGGCGGAAATGACTGGCAGAATCCGAGATCAGGGAGAAGAGTTGGTGGAAGAAGACTGGAGGAAATTTAAAATGTATTTGCAGAAATATTGTAAAATTTTTGAATGTTGAGGACATTGAAATGAGTTGCAGGGGTTTCAGCAACAAGGTAAAATGCAAGACTGGACTAATAAATAGATAGACTAACAGGATATGAATTTGCTGAACTAACGTTTAAAAGGGATACAAAAATGGGAGACGCGAGGGAGTCAGGAAAATAAGTTAATCAAAGAGGAGAAATTAAGAAAGAAGGAATTTTTGTCTTTTTATATGTGTTTTTTCTTTCTTTTCTTTTTAGTGTTTAATGTTTGTATTTCTGCATTTTGTAATTTTGTATCTTTTTTGTTTTTTCTATTTTTCTAAACTTTTTTATGGATAAAAACTAATAAAATATTATTTTTTTAAAAAAAACTTTTTGTGCAGCAAGCATTCACACACGTTGCCCCCAAATTGCACTCAGGAATAAGGAACTGTGCATTTGCAACCTGAAATAAGCTTTGTGTCACCTCAGATCACAGACCCACATCATTGGGAGGTTGTGCCCCATGAGGTACCACTTTAGCTAATGGGGCCTTCCGCTGCCGCCACACCGCCACCACGCGATTTCTGTTCTCATCCTGAAGCAAAGTTCTTAACCCGAGGTACTATTTATGGGTTAGCGGAGTCTGTAACCTGAAGGGTCTGTAACCTGAGGTACCACTGTACAACCATCTGTCAGCCCAGTACAGTGGTACCTTGGATTACATAAGCTTCAGGTTACAGACTCCGCTAACCCAGAAATAGTACCTCGGGTTAAGAACTTTGCTTCAGGATGAGAACCAAAATTGTGCTCCGGCGGCGCAGCGGCAGCAGGATGCCCCATTAGCTAAAGTGGTCTTCAGGTTAAGAACAGTTTCAGGTTAAGAACGGACCTCCAGAACGAATTAAGTACTTAACCCGAGGTACCACTGTACTGCACCATCTCTCATCCAGCCATAGTCTTTGAAGGCACTTACTCAACCCAGATTTTTTTCCATGCATGCAGAGACTTCCTTGCACCTTATCTGGAGTTCTTCCTCGCTCTAACAGTCAGTCTTACGTTCCTCCTAAACTGATTCTTGCCAGTTTTGGTAGGCAGGTCTCACTCTTACGCAGTGACACTGGCCTCACGGATAAAGGGTTTCACAGAATATCAGCTGCAAGAAGAAATTCTACTGCCAAAAGGTGTCTCCTAATAGTCAACCCAAATCTACCCTCCCCTGACTTAAATTTATTCGTTTCGATTTCAACCCAACATACAGATGTTTAGAAGACATCTGAAGGCAGCCCAGTTTCGGGAAGCTTTTAATGTTTGATGTATTATAGTATTTTAATATTCTTTTGGAAGCCGCCCAGAGTGGCTGGGGAGGCCCGGCCAGATGGGCGGGGTATAAATAATAAATTATTATTATTATTATTATTATTATTATTATTATTATTATTATACAGGTTTGTGTGCAATTCTGCCCAGCATACACACGTTTCAGTTGCTATTTACATGAATATATGCACTTTTAGGTATGCTTTACCCCGGTATAGTCGTTTTTGTACACATTACACGGCTAGGGAATCGCATTGCAGAATGAATTGTGAAAATTTTGAACGGCAGCTTTCAGTTTGTTCATTTTCCCTTTACAGCCAAATTGAATTGAATTTCTCCCCATCCCTACCCAAACCAGACAGACAGACCAGTTGAGAGTCCTGGGAAAGAGCCTAAAATTGCTTGCTGTGAATTTATCATTCCTGGTAGCTGGAGCTCCTCTATCACTTCCTCAAGCAGGATAAGAGAGGCTGACATCTCCGTGTGGTTTCCCCTAGGAAATGAGCACAACCTTTTTTGTTTAGTTTTAGATTCCAGTGACCCCGCGAGCTAAGAATAACTGGAGCAGCAGAACGAGACGGGCCTCGCTGAGCTGTTTGCTTTGTGAATCTTCGCTCAGAGCATGTGTGCGCAGGTTCGCATCTCATTACGAAAACGATGTCCTTATGAAACCTCAGGCAAGACATCTTGGGGCCGAACAAGAAATGCCTTCCTGAAGGATGATTCTATTTTGCAGTTCAGTCAGAAAGTAAGATGGCAAATGCTGCTGTTTCTTCTACACAGATGATTTCTTGTTAATCTTCACGCAAACGCCGCCCACTCTCCTCAGCACAGCTCCGGAGCAAAAAGATGTTTTTTTTAGCCGTATTTGACTTAAATGCAGAAGTTTTCAACCTTTTTGAGTCTACGCCTCCCTTGACCAACTACAGTGGTGCCCCGCAAGACGAACGCCTCGCAAGACGGAAAACCCGCTAGACGAAAGGGTTTTCCGTTTTGGAGGCGCTTCGCAAAACGAATTTCCCTATGGGCTTCCTTCGCAGCGCGTCTTCCCCACTGTCCTCGGACCTCCTCCGAAGGCTGGCGGTAGGGCGGAAAGCCCTTCTCCCCGCGCCAGCCTTCGGAAGGCTCCTCCGAAGGCTGGCGGTGGGGAGAAAAGCCCTTCTCCCCGCGCCAGCCTTCGGAAGGCTGCTCCGAAGGCTGGCGGTGGGGCGGAAAGCCCTTCTCCCCGCGCCAGCCTTCGGATGGCTGTCCTGAAGACTTGCGGTGGGAGGAGGGTTTTCCTTCCCACCGCCAACATTCAGAATGCTGTTCTGAATGTTGGCGGTGGGGAGGAAAAACCCTCCTCCCACCGCAAGCCCCGGGAACAGAGGAGAAGCGCTGCGCCCTTTCCCCTCTGTTCCCGTACCTGTCCTGAAGGCTTGCGGTGGGGAGAAAAGCCCTTCTCCGCACCGCCAGCCTGGCAAGCGGTTTCCATAGGAACGCATTAATTGATTTTCAATGCATTCCTATGGGAAACCGTGCTTCGCAAGATGAAAAACTCGCAAGAAGAAAAAACTTGCGGAACGAATTAATTTCGTCTTGCGAGGCACCACTGTACATTTCTTCTGTGGCTCCCCTGTGGGGCTCAGGAGCCCAGTTATGTCACACACACCCCGGCTGCAGAAGCCAGCAGCCCCTCACCCAGGGCCGGATTTAGGTTTGATGAGGCCCTAAGCTACTGAAGGTAATGGGGCCCTTTATGTGTCCAGCTGTCCTTTGTCAACAACAAATTGTCACTGTTTTTTTGTGTTGAATATATGCTATATGGTAATTTATGGACCTAATAAATTTGTACATGCTGCAGAACGTAGGCACTCTATACAAATGAACAAACCAGTGATATTTTAGGGAGCAAGCTAGCAGGCAGGGGCCATTACTTACATCATGGGTAGGCAAACTAAGGCCCGGAGGCTGGATCTCCTGCTTTCTGCTTTCCGATGCCACGAGATGTTTGAGTGTTTATGCTGCAAAAGACTAACACGGCGACTCCTCTGGAAGTAAATTAATGGTGACCTTAAGGTTGCCACCTTGAACCCACTGGCCCGCCAATCTCTGACACGGCTGCTGTGTCTTTGACAACAGGGACACAAGTAGCAGCTGGACATATTCCTTGCACAGGCAATGCTTCATGCATCAGCAAAAGGGCAGAAACATCATTGACCAAAGTACATTACACTGAATGCACCCGGAGAGGGGAGAGGGGGTCGGATTCTCTAGCCTCATTCAGAGGAAACTGGCCACTCTCCAGGCACTCGGCTTGAGATCCTTGTTGACCTCCCCGTCTGCGTCTCCCGGCAGGATACAGGCTAGGTCACTATCGGCGATCCCACTCAGCGTGAGAGGGACACACCACTCCTCCCCTCCTCCCTGCCTCCCCAGGGAGGGGGAAAGAGACAGACAGAATTCTATTTACATGTCTTTATTTCTGTCTTTGCAGCAGTACAGAGAAACGCGTCTGTACTCTCCAGTCTCCAACAGTAGAGAGATAAACCCCTCCCCTGTACTTCCAGTACAGGTCATATGACACTCTGAGCTAACATCCGGTGCTCAGTACAGTGAATAGACTGCCCCTTTGTTGCCATGGTTCAGTCCCAAACATCAACATCCTGTTTTGCTTTGCAGCCACCTGCAGCTCGCTCTTGCATTGCTGCTTTTTCCTGACAGTTTGCACCAATCCTGCTCAGTCCCACTGATTTGTCAAAGAGGCTGTGCAAAACTTCAGCATCCCTTCTGCTTTACTGAGCTAACGGCAACTTATGGGGGAGGCAGGGAGAGGGATTTAGAGCTGGAAAAATGCAAAGCAAGAACATTTTACACCCTCTCCCACAACGCCTCTTCTGCCACCTTCGAAGCAGCCCTGTGAGTCTGCAAACGGCTATCGAACTAAAAAGCCGCAGAGTTCCTGATCTCTAACCTCCAGCCCTGTATCTAAGTTTGCTCTGAAAAGGGGCATCCCAGGCCTATCAGCTTGTCTGGCGGCTCCAGCCCAGGTGCAAACAAATCCTTTATGGGTTGGGACATTCCAGTACAGAGCAAAGAGAGCTGGAAACAAGAGCTGGGATTGTGAATTCGGGTGCAAACAGAGAGATGCATCAGTGGCACCACCCCAGGATCGGGCCGGCTATGAAGGTGACTCAGAGAGGATGGTTGAGTCATGGTTCCTGTTTGGTGTGGGGGACTAGAAAAGCAGTAGGCAAGCTGGTTGCAGAAAAATTCGCTGCATTACAGGGGTTTTTATCCCCCTCTTTGGTTTAATTTCAAACTAGGGTCTCCTCCAGATTTCCAAGGCTTTTGCAGGAGGGATCTAGTCGCATACAGGAAACGTAGCCTTGCGCAGTGAAAGTGGATTAAAGTACAGTGGTACCTCAGGTTAAGAAATTAATTTGTTCTGGAGGTCCGTTCTTAACCTGAAACTGTTCTTAACCTGAAGCACCACTTTAGCTAATGGGGCCTCCCGCTGCTGCTGTGCCGCCACTGCACGATTTCTGTTCTCATCCTGAAGCAAAGTTCTTAACCCGAGGTAATATTTCTGGGTTAGCGGAGTCTTTAACCTGAAGTGTTTGTAACCTGAGGCGTCTTTAACCCAAGGTACCACTGTACTCAGGTGCAACAAACCCACTTCAAAAGATGGTCAAAAACACGATGCGTTTTTCAGAGTGAAAGGGAAATGCACTAAAAAGTGTGGGATTAACCATTCTCCAATAGAAGATGTATAATAAGCAGATCAGAATGAATGAATGCTCACAAACAAATCACAATGAACATTCAATAAAGGCTGGAGTAGGGTTGCTTGCACACTATACAGTGGTACCTCGTGTTACAGACACTTCAGGTTACAGACTCCGCTAACCCAGAAATAGTACCTCAGGTTAAGAACTTTGCTTCAGGATGAGAACAGAAATTGCGCAGCGGCGGGAGGCCCCTTTAGTTAAAGTGGTTTCTCAGGTTAAGAACAGTTTCAGGTTAAGAACGGACCTCCAGAACGGATTAAGTTCTTAACCAGAAGTACCACTGTACTGGCAATTGTAACTCTGTGAGGGGTTAAACTACCATTCCCAGGGTTTTGGGGGGTGTTTTAAATGTATGGTGTGTACACAGTTATAGTACAAACTCCCCATAAGATTTGTATAAGCAAATCAAGATGAATGCTCAATAAATAGGTCATCTGCAGGAGCCTCAGGCTGCCAACTGCTTAAAGAAACCTTTCAGCCCAGTGCTATGTATATTTACAGAGAAGCAAGCCCTGCTGAGTTTGATGGGGATCACACCCAGGTAAGCATGTACAGCAGTGTTTCTCAAGCTTGGTTCCCTAACTGTCGCTGGACTACAAATCCCATCATCCCTAACTAGCAGGGCCAGTGGTCAGGGATGATGGGAGTTGTAGTCCAACAGCAGTCGTGGACCCAAGTTTGAGAAACACTGATGTATAGGACTGCAGCCATACAGCAGCCTTTTGGTCCCTGTATCCCTGCTAAATGAGACCCCTATTTGTACCAAAATAAATGGGGGGGTTGCCTTTTGGCATACTTTGTTAAAATGCTGTTAGCTGGGTTACTGGAGTTGGTGTGAGTTGCAGAAAACATCTTCTTCTGTGGGACATCTAGATGCAACATGGAGTGCAGAGGGACCTGCTCTCTAGTGCCCATGTGCATAAACCCGCACGCCTAACAACTTCAGAATGTCAGGAACGTTCCAGCGTGAAACCGTTGAGCCCCAACTTATTGCAAAAGTTTGATTTCATCAACTCTGGCCTGAATCTAGATAATGGGAGGGTTATCCCGCAGCAGGATGTTAATTGGCTTTCCCCTGCCAATATGTGTGTGCTATCAGTCATCAACATTGGTTTGAGAATGGTCACTGTACATAGGTGTCAGGGGATGATTAGCTGCTTGTGCTTAAAATTGTGCCCCTTCAGAGTTTGTGCGGCCCCACAAACCTCTGTGTGTGACAGAGCTCCTCAGACATGTCTGCTCTAGTCACTAGTAGTGTCTGACAGTGGCTGCCTGCGGAAGCGCTTCCAGCAAAGAAGCTCCTTAACGGAAACGCGTCTCCTGGACCCACGACGTGGCAGCTTCCGGCGAAGCATGGGTCTCCCTGCAGTTGCTTCTGACACCTCCCCGCTATTTTCGCTGGACGTGTCTCTCACCCCTTTCTCTCCCCTGCTGTTTCCTGCCTGGGCTGCTGCGTCTCTCTCAGCATTACTGAGATCCTCCTCCAGAGACCCCTCGCTCCCCCTACTGGTCCCTGCTTTGGCTGCTGACTCTCTCCCAGTCTCTGGGAGCCCTACCAACTCCCTTTCCTCTGATGTCAGTTCCCTGACATCCACCTCCCCTCCAGGGCACCCTTCTCCCCCGCCCCTACTCTCTCCTCTGGGCGGTGAGGAGCTGAAACCCCGAAAAGAATCCTCTTCATCTTCAGACGTCTCGAACATTTCCCTCCATCGGTCTTCGTTCCGACTCGCTGAATCCTCCTCCACCTCGGAATCAGAGAACCCCTCCAACTCTTCTTCTTCGTCGGTGGTGGCGAAGTATTCCCTCCGGAACCTCGCCACTGGCTGGGGTTTACGAGGGAATCTCTGATGAAAAGTTTCTATCAAAACCTCGTCATCTACATCCTCTGCCCTGACCCAGGTGTTTTCCGACTCCGGCTCCCCTTCCCACATTACCAAATACTCTACTTGATCTCCCTTCCACCTGGAATCGAGAATCTCCGCTACATGGTAGCTGTGTTCTTTTTCCTCCATAGCTGGTCCCCTATTGACCCTCCCTTCTCTGTCCCCTTTATACGGTGACAGCAACGACCTGTGGAACACTGGGTGCAACTTCATGTGGTTCGGTAACCGGAGTCTGAAAGCCACTGGGTTGACCTGCTGCGTGACTTCAAATGGGCCCAGCCTTTTGGGTCTTAACTTCTTACAACCTCCTTTGAATGGTAACCCTTGGGTGGACAGCCACACCTGGTCCCCCACCCTAATGCTTTCCCCTTCCCTTCTGGTTTTGTCTGCCTGCCTCTTATATTCCTCCTTCGCCCTGTTTAAATTAAGTTGGAGCTGGCGATGGATCGCTTCCATTTCTTCAACGAACTGTTCTGCGGCTGGAACGCTCCAGTTCTCCCCTTCCCCCCCTGGGAAGGCTCGGGGATGACACCCGTGATTAGCCAAAAAGGGGCTCATCCCCGTGGACACGTTCTCTGCATTGTTGTAGGCAAATTCTGCCAACGCCAGCTTCTCCACCCAATCATTCTCTCTGTCATTCACATAACACCTCAAATATTGCTGGAGGACACCATTAGCTCTTTCCGCCTGCCCGTTGGTTTCTGGATGACGGGCAGTTGAGAAATTCACCTCTACATGCAATAAGCTCATGAGCTTCCTCCAGAACCTGGAAGTAAATTGTTTCCCTCGGTCAGAAACCACCCTCAAGGGGGCGCCATGCAGCCTAAACACATTTTCCACAAACAATTTAGCGGTTTCTTCCGCTGTGACCGCATGTGAGCAGGCTATAAAGTGGGCCATCTTGGTTAACAGGTCTACCACAACCATGATGGCTGTTTTCCCTTTGGACCTGGGCAGATCAGTCATGAAATCTATTGCCACTGCCTCCCATGGCCTTTCCGGCGTGGGTAGTGGTTCTAATAAACCTGCCGGTGCCCGCCTCTCCCCCTTGGCTCGTTGGCATTGGTCACACCCTCTCACATACTCCCGCACATCTTCCCTGACCTTGGGCCACCAGAATTCCCTGGTAACCAGCCACATGGTTTTGTGTTGCCCAAAATGCCCTGCTGTGGGGCTATCGTGCAGTTGCTTGAGTACCTTTTCCCTCAATTCCCCTTCAGGTATGTATAACGCTCCCTTGTAGTACAACGCCCCGTTTCTCTCCTCAAAACCCCCGGGTTTGTCTCCCTCCCTCCTGAGACCCCTGAGTTTGTCCTGGGCGTATTCATCCTGCACCGTTCCCTCTACCAGTTCCCTTTGCCCCACCAATGCCGCCCCACACACCCAGCGGTCCTCGGGAATGACATGGGTCTCTTCGGGTGCACCCTCTCCCTCCAAATATTCAGGTTTGCGTGAGAGAGCGTCCGCCCTAACGTTCTCTGGGCCTGGCACGTAACAAATCTCAAAGTTAAATTTGGAGAACTCCTGGGCCCATCTCAACTGCCGCTGGTTGAGCACTCGCGCAGTTCTCCAATACTCTAGATTCTTATGGTCCGTGCACACTTGCACCTTCTGTTGTGCACCAATTAGCAGGTGCCTCCATCTCCGGAAGGCCTCATGAATCGCAAGAAGTTCCCGGTCGTACACCGTGTAGTTCCTCTCAGATTTGTTCAGCTTTCGCGAAAAGAAGGCACACGGTCGCCACTCTGACCCCTCCTTCCCCGGCTGCAGAAGAAGCACCGCCCCTATGGCTCTGTCCGAAGCGTCTGTTTCGACCCTCAGCTTTTTTTGTAAATCCACATGTAGAAGTTGTTCATCAGAGGCGAAGGCCCTTTTCAGTTCCTCAAACGCTCGCTCCGCCTCCCCCGTCCAAACAAACTTCTTTTTACTGCTGAGACAGTCCGTGATGGGCGCCGTCAGGTGGGCGAAGTTTCGGATGAACTTACGATAAAAGTTTCCAAACCCTAGGAACCTCTGCACATCCTTCTTGGTTTTGGGTGTTTTCCATTCCAGCACCGCTTGAACCTTGCCGGGGTCCATGGCCAACCCCTTGTCTGACAAGCGGTACCCCAGGAATTCCACCTCCTTGGTATGAAACTGACACTTCTCCAGTTTCACCCACAGCCTGTTGGCTTGCAGCCTGCTCAACACTTCTCTGACGTCTCTCACATGTTGCTCCTCATTCTCCGAATACACCAACACGTCATCTAAGAAGGCCACGCAATTCTTGTAGAGCAAAGGCCCCAGTACGTGGTTCATGAAGGCTTGAAAACACGCGGAGCCTGTTTGTAATCCAAAAGGCATAACGAGGTATTCAAATGCCCCCAAAGGGGTGAACATGGTGGTCTTCCATTCATCCCCTTTCCTTATACGTATCAGGTTGTACGCCCCCCTTAGGTCCAGCTTTGTAAAAATCTTTCCTTTCCGCACCCTGGTCAAAATATCATCAATCCTGGGCATAGGAAAAGCCGCCGGCTCTGTCACTGCATTTAACCGCCTAAAATCACATACAAGTCTCGGCTTGTCCGTGTTTTTTTTATCCACAAAAAACACTGGGCTACCCCCCGCTGCCTTGGACTCTCTGATGAAGCCTCTCTTCAGGTTCTTGTCAATGAACGCTCGCAACTCCTGCATTTCCCTGTCTGACATGGCATACAACTTGCCTACAGGAAGCTGTGCTCCAGGGAGTAAATTGATCTGGCAATCAAAGGGCCTATGCGGGGGTAGTTGGTCAGCTTCCTTCTCGCTGAACACGTCGCTGAGATCAGCATACTGTGGTGGCACCTTCCCCTTCCCCATTACTTCAGTCCCTGCCAGGGTGGCTTGGGCCCCTGCTGACCCCTTTTCCCCCCTGCAGTGTTCTAAGCAATGTGCTGAACCGAAGGAAACCACTCTTTGATGCCAGCCCACCAGCGGATCATGTAGGGCTAGCCAGCTCATTCCCAAAATAATGGGAGCGCCTCCCAAGGTGGCCACATTAAACGCTATCAGTTCTGTGTGCCTTGCCACCCTCATTATCATTGGGACGGTCTGCAAGCTGACTCCTCCTCCCAACAGTTCCCTGCCATCGATCGTGGTCACCTGCAGGGGGTTGCTTAAAGGGATAGTCTGTATCTGATGTTCAGCAGCAAACTCCTTGCTCATAAAATTGCAGGAGCTGCCTGAGTCCAACAGCGCCTTTATTTTTAGGGGGTGTCCATTTTGCAGCTCTAGCGACACTTCAATTACTAGAGCAGGTCGAGGAGCTTCTGGCACGGGCACTTTTACTGCTCTTTGGCCTGGCTGCAGTGCCCTGACGGTGGCAACCAGGCGTTGGCTTTTACCTGCTCCGTTTCTCCCTGCTCTCCCCCCTCAACTGCTCCCACCATCCCTTGCCATTCCTTCCTCTGGGGGCAGACTCTGGCAAAGTGGCCTGGCTGTTGGCAGAGATAGCATTTCCGGGCTCCCTTTCCCTCCTTCTTCGCCCCCTCACTGGGCTTTGAAACTGCGCGCGCGCGGGCTGTTCCGATTTCCATCGGCTCTGCCGGCGGGAAAGCTGGCTCAGGAATGTCTGGAATGCGTAACTCCTTCCAACGTTCCCCTCTCCCTTCCCGCCTCTCCAAGGCTCTTGCCTCCTGGCGCGCTCCAATGGTCAGCGCAGATTTGGTCAGCTGATCCATAGACACCGCCCTGGGGCTCCTGGACAGCTCGTCTTTCACAGCCGAAGAAAGACCTTCTTCAAATAGCATCTGAATGGGTGCTGCCGATAAATCCCACCCCAATCTGTGAATCAGCATGGTAAATTCAGTCCAGTACTCACGGACAGATCTGCTTCCCTGCTTGCAAGCCATTAGCTGTCTGCGCACCACCCCTTCCTCAATATCGCTGGAAAACATGATATCCATTGCACGAAAGAACTTCATAGTGTCCTTTAGGATATCGTTGTGCGTTGCCATCAGGGGTCGAACCCAGTCCCGCGCCCCCTTCTCAAGATGCCCAATTACGAAAGCAACTCGCGATTCCTCATCAGGGAACTCATCAAACTGCACATTCAGGGCATATTGCATCTCGGTCCTAAAGGCATGGTAATCCTTGGGGTCCCCCCCAAACTTCTGCACCAATCCTGGTACCTTTCTGGGGAACTGAGTGGTTCTCCCCTTTTTGTCAGCATCCTGAGCCCTTCTCTCCTCGAGCCTCGCCGTCTGCAGCGCAAGTTGGACCTCCAGAGCTTGATACCTTTCTTCCAAGCTTGGACCAGCTCCAACCCCTGCCTCTCCGGTTCCGGCTGGGTTGCTCATGATGCTTTCTCCTGCACAGGCAGCGTACAAAGACTGTCAGACTGCTGTCAGGGGATGATTAGCTGCTTGTGCTTAAAATTGTGCCCCTTCAGAGTTTGTGCGGCCCCACAAACCTCTGTGTGTGACAGAGCTCCTCAGACATGTCTGCTCTAGTCACTAGTAGTGTCTGACAGTGGCTGCCTGCGGAAGCGCTTCCAGCAAAGAAGCTCCTTAACGGAAACGCGTCTCCTGGACTCACGACGTGGCAGCTTCCGGCGAAGCATGGGTCTCCCTGCAGTTGCTTCTGACACCTCCCCGCTATTTTCGCTGGACGTGTCTCTCACCCCTTTCTCTCCCCTGCTGTTTCCTGCCTGGGCTGCTGCGTCTCTCTCAGCATTACTGAGATCCTCCTCCAGAGACCCCTCGCTCCCCCTACTGGTCCCTGCTTTGGCTGCTGACTCTCTCCCAGTCTCTGGGAGCCCTACCAACTCCCTTTCCTCTGATGTCAGTTCCCTGACAATAGGCTACATACTGAGGTTGCAGCTTTCACATATTTATACACTCTGTTATTTCTAGACTTCATTTCTCCAACCCCACGACTCACCACCACCCCGCCCTTCAACCATGTGTGGGTAGGCATGCATGTGCTAGTATATAGTCAATGCCAATCTACATGAACCACTTTACTGAAAAGGTAAAGGTAACAGGACCCCTGACCATTAGGTACAGTCGTGACCGACTCTGGGGTTGCGGCGTTCATCTCGCTTTATTGGCCGAGGGAGCCGGCATACAGCTTCCGGGTCATGTGGCCAGCATGACTAAGCCGCTTCTGGCGAACCAGAGCAGTGCATGGAAATGCCTTTTACCTTCCCGCCGGAGAGGTACCTATTTATCTACTTGCACTTTGACGTGCTTTCAAACTGCTAGGTTGGCAGGAGCAAGGACCGAACAACGGGAGCTCACCCCATCATGGGGATTCAAACCGCTGACCTTCTGATCAGCAAGCCCTAGGCTCAGTGGTTTAACCCACAGGGCCAGCCGCGTCCCTTCACTTTATACTGTAGGGCTCCATATAATGCATTTTCCCATGTCTCTAACACCACAGTTCCACTAATAATAGCAGTTTTTTCTTTTCTTTTTTTAAATATATTTTTAATTACTTTTTGCACACATTTTCCAACATAGCAACTCCAAAGCAACATCACAAATCTTTGGCTATCACAGCCTAAGACTTCCTTCAACCCCTTCTAATGGTTTTCTAAATTTCTTTCTGTTTTTGTGTTTTATTACTATGCTTATTGCTATAAATCCAAGCTTATCTTAGCCCTTTTCACAATAATTTATAAAGTCCTCCTCACAAAACTTCTTGTAACAGTAATAGTAGTTTTTTCAGCCCCTTCTCTTTCTTCAGCTCATGGGTGAAGGAAACTGCCCTCAAGTTGGATGGAAGCCATGAGTCACAGGATTCTCGCACCCGTGCCAACAGCTGCTGCACTTACTGCACGAGTCTTGCCTAATCCCAGCTAAGCCGTGAGATCATCGCTTCCACATAAACTTACATATTTATTCACTAAAACCTTTTGTTCTCACTTCCCTTTTTCTCTCTCTCCCCCACCCCCATGACCCAAAAAAATTTGGGCAGATAGATACAGTGGTACCTCGGGTTAAGAACTTAATTCGTTCTGGAGGTCCGTTCTTAACCTGAAACTGTTCTTAACCTGAGGCACCACTTTAGCTAATGGGGCCTCCTGTGCCGCTGCTGCACGATTTCTGTTCTCATCCTGAAGCAAAGTTCTTAACCCGAGGTACCACTATTTCTGGGTTAGTGGAGTCTGTAACCTGAAGCGTCTGTAACCTGAGGTACCACTGTATATTTAATTGCAACATTCCGTGTATAAGACGACCCCCAATTTAAAACTTTTTTTAAAAAAATGGGGGGAAATATCATCTTATACACAGAAAAATATGGTAGCCCTCTCCCCCACACTTTCACAGACCATACAGTAGATTATTCAATGGCCAAAGGCCTGGGCAAAAAGGAATGTTTTTGCCTGGTGCCTAAAGACATGCAATGATGGGGCCCGGAGAGCGTTCCATAGTTGGGGAGCCATCACAGAAAAGACCTGTTCTCTTGTAGCCGCCCTCCGAACCTCTCTGGGATGGGGAACATAGAGAAGGGCCTCAGATGACAAGCGCAGGGTCCGGGTCGGATTGCAGCTATAACAAAGGCGGCATTTTTTCATCTCCGCCAAGCTAAGCAGTTGGCTCCTTACCTCTCTCGCCCTGACCTAGCCACTGTGATCCATGCGACGGTCACCTCCAGACTGGATTATTGTAGCTCGCTCCATGTGGGGCTGCCCTTGAGACTGACCCAGAAACTCCAGCGGGTGCAGAATGCCGCGGCGAGACTCCTTATGGGGTCTTCGCTGCGAGATCACATTCACCCGGTGCTATACCAGCTGCACTGGCTCCCAGTGGAGTACAGGATCAAGGTGCTGGTTTTAACCTTTAAAACCCTATACGGCCTAGGACCCTTGTACCTACGGAACCGGCTCTCCTGGTATGTCCCACAGAGGAACTTACAATCTTCAAACAAAAACATCTTGGAGGTCCCAGGCCACAGAGAGGTTAGGCTGGCCTCAACCAGAGCCAGGGCTTTTTCGGCTGTGGCTTCGATCTGGTGGAACGCTCCGCCACAAGAGATTAGGGCCCTGCAGGACTTGACATCTTTCTGCAGGGCCTGGAAGACAGAGCTGTTCCGCCAAGCCTTTGGCTAGGGCATAGCCTGACTCCCTCCTTTGGCAATCTTCACAGAACTCTACCCAATGGTTGCCATCAATTTGATCTGAAATAATTTTTTAATGAAATGATTTAAAAATGTTGTCTTATTTTATTGTTGTTAGCCACCCTGAGCCCAGCTTCGGCTGGGCAGGGCGGGATATACCATATTTTTCGCCCTATAGGACGCACTTTTTCCCCTCCAAAAATGAAGGGGAAATCTGTGTGCGTCCTATGGGGCGAATGCAGGCTTTCGCTGAAGCTTGGAGAGCGAGAGGGGTCGGTGCGCACCGATCCCTCTCGCTCTCCAGGCTTCAGGAAGCTATCAGCAAGCCTGGGGAGCCCGCGGGAGTTCCTGCAGGGCTCACTAGGCTGCGGATAGCAGCCTGCTGCCCGGAGCGCGGGGCGCGCTGAAGCCGTGGCTGGGGGGGGGGGATAAATTTTTTTCCTTTATTCCCCCCCCCCAAAAAAAACTAGGTGCGTCCTATGGCCAGTGCGTCCTATAGGGCAAAAAATACGGTAAATAAATTTATTATTATTATTATTATTATTATATGGGGAGAGGCGATTCTTAAGGTATTGAGGTCCTGAGCCATGTAAGGCTTTATAGGTCAACACCTATAGGTCAACACCTATGATTGTGTGGGCCAGAATTAAAGCGATTATCCACCTGACTAACACGCTATGGCTCTCTCACCTTTTATGTTGTAGGAACATAGGAAACTGCCTTATACTGAGTCAGATCATTGATCCACTCAGCTCAGTACTGTCTACACTGACTGGCAGCAGTTCTCCAAGGTTACAGGCAGGGGTCTCTTTCCCAGCCCTGCCTAGAGATGGTGAGGGTTGAACCTGCGACTTTCTGCATGCAAAGCAGATGCTCTTCCGCTGAACTAGGCTCTTCTCCAAGGAAATGGCCACAATGACTCTTTCCCGTTAGCTCAGTGGGCTAGAGCACAGTGCTGCTAACACCAAGGTCGCGGGTTCGATCCCCTTATGGGCCACCCGCATATTCCTGCATTGCAAGGGATTGGATTAGGTTATCCTCAGGTCCCTTCCAACTCTATAGTTCTATGATTCTATGATAACCTTTGAAAAGCATCTGAGAATGCTCCCAATTATAAATCTCCGCAGAGCACAAACTGCAGTCCACGATGGGCTGCATCAATAGGAGTATAGCATCTAGATCAAGGGAAGTAATAGTGCCACTGTATTCTGCTTTGGTCAGACCTCACCTGGAGTACTGTGTCCAGTTCTGGGCACCACAGTTCAAGAAGGACACTGACAAACTGGAACGTGTCCAGAGGAGGGCAACCAAAATGGTCAAAGGCCTGGAAACGATGCCTTATGAGGAATGGCTAAGGGAGCTGGGCATGTTTAGCCTGGAGAAGAGGAGGTTAAGGGGTGATATGATAGCCATGTTGAAATATATAAAAGGATGTCACATAGAGGAGGGAGAAAGGTTGTTTTCTGCTGCTCCAGAGAAGCGGACACGGAGCAATGGATCCAAACTACAAGAAAGAAGATTCCACCTAAACATTGGGAAGAACTTCCTGACAGTAAGAGCTGTTCAACAGTGGAATTTGCTGCCAAGGAGTGTGGTGGAGTCTCCTACTTTGGAGGTCTTTAAGCAGAGGCTTGACAACCATATATGAGGAGTGCTCTGATGGTGTTTCCTACTTGGCAGGGGGTTGGACTCGATGGCCCTTGTGGTCTCTTCCAACTCTATGATTCTATGATGATGGAGCCATGCGGTCACTTTCCAGAGTCAGACTGCACCCATTTCTTATGTTTGGATAGTAAATAAAGCCTCAATAACAGAGCACAGAGCATCTTCCTTTTTTGAGAAGACTAATAATCTCATTTTAGCTGCTCAGACCTCACCCTTTTTGTTTACAATCAAACATGACGTCTCTCTCTCTCTTTCCAGAACAGGCACAATTCATAAGCTTTCTGCCCTTTTGTTCACTCTCCAGCTGACAAGCAGAGGAGGCCCTTTGTCAAACCGAGGGCCCAACGCATTAAAAGACTTGCCTTGTATGCAGAAGAGGCCTGTTGTTTACATCTGCTCCCGCCTAACACTGAAGACCTTTTGACACAACCATCTCTCTCTCTCTTTCCTTCCCCCACCCCTGCCCCTCCCTGGAAGCCACACATTCGGTTTGAAACCCACTCACAAAGGAGAACTGGTGTGCTTCATTTAGGAAAAGCTGGCAAAGGGACAAAGGGACGCAAAGGACTTGTGGCATAGAGTTCAGGGCCAGTTGCCTCTACTCCAGTTCAGGCAGAAAGAGAGATATTGGTGAGAAGGGATAGAAGCATAGAGAAAGTGAAAGCAGCCTGGGTCTTGGAGACAAGAGGATACAGTGGTGCCCCGCAAGACAAATGCCTCGCAAGACGGAAAACTCGCTAGACGAAAGAGTTTTCCGTTTTGGAGGTGCTTCGCAAAACGAATCTCCTATGGGCTTGCTTCGCAAGACGAAAATGTCTTGCGAGTTCCTGCGGGTTTTTTTCCTCCCCCCCCCCTTTTTCTAAGCCGCTTATCAGCTGATCCGATAAGCCGCTAAAAGCCGCTAATAGCGCTAATCCGCTAATTCATCAATGGGCTTGCTTCGCAAAATGAAAAAACCGCTAGACAAAGAGAATCACAGAACGGATTCTTTTCGTCTTGCAAGGCACCACTGTATTAGACAACCAAACTCTGCCTGGAGAGTTTGGGAAGACCGCTCACCTTTTGTGGTGGGCAGCATTGCAGCCGGGAATTCGGGCCCTTGCAGTGATCTGGCTCAGGGGTAGGGGATTGATGCCCCCTTCGCGCCAACCCCCAGCCGTGTCACACCCACCTGGCCAATCAATGCCGTGGGGAGGATGTGTACAGAGTGGCTGGGGAAACCCAGCCAGATGGGCGGAGTATAAATGATAAAGTGGTTGTTGTTGTTGTTGTTGTACTCCATTGGTCAGAATTGCAGACAAAAATGTGTAAATTGTGAGAAATTAACATTAATACACTGATTAATTTTCCTGATGATTTTTTTTTTTTTTAAAAATGCAGTCTATTGTGGAAATGTGGCACTTAACTGGGAGCAAGCTACATCGAACACACTGGGGCATACTTTTCATTAGGTATGTATAAGAGTGCACTTTAAAATCTCTGTGCAGGAGACACTGCACAAATGCCACTGAGGCATAATTTGATCCTGCATCCAACCTGGAGTTTCTTTCCTTTTTATGCAAACACAGCAGAATTGCATGTTCCTTGTAAACTAACCCGCCTCCCCCAGTCATCTGAATGACAACGGACCTTTTCTGAAGAGAGAATTCCCAGCCTTTGGGTCCATGTTTTCAGCACAATTTATTCACAAACACGCATCAAATGTTTGACCAAAGCTCTTGGTGCTGTGGAGGCAGAGGCTGAGCTGCGGCTCCTCCCGGCATGTGATTCTGTAGCGGGCCAGGTGTTTTATTCCGTGTTTCTGCAATCACATCAGGCAAGAAAGACGAAATCTGGGCATCTCGGCTGCACGGGTGGAAAAAGGGAGCAGGGAATTTCTGTGGGTGTCGTTTGTATGACAATTTGCTACACAATCTATCCCCAGCACCCTTGACACTGAAACCAGGAGATATTGGGTATAAGGAATCTCGCGTGCCTCCAATCAGCAAAGGGCAAGGCTGAAACAAACAGATAATCAGGGAAAACACACTTTGTGGTTTGCCACAAAACAGTTAAGATCTTCCCCTTCCTTCCCTGCTCTCCTTCTCCCTCCCTCTCTCCTGCAGGGGCTACCATAAGAAACTAGCTCCGCCATGTAGGTTTGATTCCCAAGCCATCCTTTGCATATGCATAGAAATTGGAAGTACAGTGGTACCTCGAAAGTAGAACAGAATCCGTTCCGGAAACCTGTTCGACTTCCAAAATGTTCAGAAACCAAAGCGCGCCTTCCGATTGGTTGCAGGAAGCTCCTGCAGCCAATCAGAAGCCATGTCGGACGTTCGGGTTCCAAAGAACGTTCGCAAACCGGAACACCCACTTCCAGGTTTGTGGCGTTCAGGAGCCAAAACGTTTGACTCGCAACGTGTTCAGGATCCAAGGTATGACTGTAAAGAACTTTTTTAAGAAAGAAACTGATGGGACCTGTGTGTTTTATTTACTCTTTTTAAGCAATGTTAGTGCAGTGTGAATGAGACAGAACAGGGGATGGAGAAGCATTACCAGAGGTCAAGGATATATTGCAGGCAGGCAAAAACAGTCAAAGAGGATGTGATGCAAGACCAGTGAGGGGTGTGGCCTGGAAAGAGAGGGTGTGGCTAAAGAGGGGGTGTGGCCCAGGAACTGTCCCAAGGGCCAGCAGAGAGGCCTGGAGAGTTCCTCCCCTCCCTCCCCAATAAAGCACTGATCACATCCTATATTTGAACTTGTTCCAGGTGTAGAATTGTATTTGTATATACAGGCCATCCCAGCACAAGGAACATGGAGTACTCATTTTTCATCTGCTGGTGTAGCTTCACCTGCTTGCAAACCACCCCTCCCCCCCAAAAAAAACCCCTCATAAAATAGATCCCCGACATCTGGGATCTGCTCTAGGCTACTGGTAGCATCAGCATCTTAAAATGCAGGTTTATTAATTATGCCCAGCAGATGTTATTTAATCCTGTGGGAGTGCAGATGGCGCATAAAGAGGAAGAAGCCCTGGTAACCCGAAGGACGCTGTATGTGAATCTATGTCTGTCACCTTTAGATTCTCTGTTACAGGAAATGAAATCTTGGCAAGAGCTGCTTCACATCTCCAAGCTAGGAAGCATTTGCTCCCAGCCTCCCGGCCTTCGAGCCAAAGAACATTTACAAGTGGATTATGCTACAAATCTGCGTTTCAGAAGTGCTATTGTACGATTACTCAGCTCTTCACTTCAAACGGAACCTGGGCTTGATGAGCACTCCATAATATTACAGGAAAAGGACATAAAACATGAGTCATCCAACGAGTGCTAGAAAAACCCAATTCACGGAGCCAAGTGTGGTGTGGAGACTCCGAACTTCCTCCAAACACAAACTAATTAACAAAGTCCCAAGTGTTCCAAGTCAAAGGCTCTCCAAGATTTTGCCTTTTGATCTGCCTTCGAGCCTGAAGTGCATAACAGAACACTGCTGATGGTATTATTTTTGAACAAACCTGATTTGTAAAACAGAATGGTTATGCTGGGACCTAACCCACACACCCTCCTCCCTGCAGTTTCCCTATAGACTTGTTCAGGGCTTACATATTAGCAAGGATTTTGAACCAGTATTGCTATGCCCACGGACTCATTCCAGCATCAGCCCTCCAAAGTTTCATAGAGTTGGAAAGGATCAACTAGTCCAGTGTTTCCCAAACTTGGATCGCCAGCCGGTTTCAGACTACAATTCCCATCACCCCTGACCACTGGTCCTGCTAGCTAGGGATGATGGGAGTTGTAGTCTGAAACCAGCTGGAGACCAAGTTTGGGAAACACTGATGTAGTCCAACCCTCTGCAATGCATGAATATGCAGTTGTCCCATAGGGGGATTGAACCTGCAACCTTGGCATTATCAGCACCACACTCTAACCAACTGAGCTATCAAGGCTCGGTTGTTCTATAATAATAATAATAATAATTATTATTATTATTATTATTATTTATTATTTATACCCCGCCCATCTGGCTGGGCCTCCCCAGCCACTCTGGGCAGCTTCCATAGAAACCAAAAGTACACTAAAATATCACACGTTAAAAACTTCCCTGAACAGGGCTGCCTTAAGATGTCTTCTGAATGTCAGGTAGTTGTTTATCGCTTTGACATCTGCTGGAATTGCGTTCCACAGGGCGTGCGCCATTACCGAGAAGGCCCTCTGCCTGGTTCCCTGTGGCTTTGCTTCTCGCAATGAGGGAACCGCCAGAAGGCCCTCGGCGCTGGACCTCAGCGTCCAGGCAGAACGATGGGGGTGGAGACACTCCTTCAGGTATACTGGACCAAGGCCGTTTAGGGCTTTAAAGGTCAGCACCAACACTTTGAATTGTACTCGGAAACGTACTGGGAGCCAATGTAGGTCTTTCAAGACCGGTGTTATATGGTCTTGGCGGCCGCTCCCAGTCACCAGTCTAGCTGCCGCATTCTGGATTAGTTGTAGTTTCCGAGTCACCTTCAAAGGTAGCCCCACGTAGAGCGCATTGTAGTAGTCCAAGCGGGAGATAACCAGAGCATGCACCACTCTGGCGAGACAGTCTGCAGACAGATAGGGTCTCAGCCTATGTACCAGATGGAGCTGGTAAACAGCTGCCCTGGACACAGATTTGACCTGTGCCTCCATGGACAGCTGTGAGTCCAAAATGACTCCCAGGCTGCGCACCTGGTCCTTCAGTGGCACAAATTCAGGACCAGGGAATCCTCCACACCTGCCCGCCTCCTGTCCCCCAAAACAGTACTTCTGTCTTGTCAGGATTCAACCTCAATCTGTTAGCCGCCATCCATCCTCCTCCCAAGGATCATCATGTCCAACCCTCCGCAATGCAAGATGTCTAGATGCTGTTGATGGGCAACTTCAAATTCTCTTCTTAGGTATCTTTAAACTGGTCTTAGACCAGGCAGCCCTACCAACAAATAGAGGACTGTCCTCTGTGGAATAGGGCATTTGGCCACTCTGAATGATAAAGGCCTACCTCTCATTGAAGTAGGAAAAACTGTGTTTGGGGTGTACCCAGGGGCAGATCTCCTGTGAAACTAATGGACCTTCAGGACCCCAAATCCTGGAGGGTCCCCAGAATCAACTTTAGTCCACATTGCTTAAAATATTGGGGTCTAGTAGACCCAATAGGAGTGGTCCAACTCAAACGGATTAATTTCAACAATATATTTCAACAATCCCAAAGTTTGAGAGTCTGTAGCACAGATGTTGTAAAGGTTTGGTGATCTGTCGTGAAACAGCCTCAATGAAGAAGATAGCGGTGGTGACCCAGACCTGGTTGCTGGTTGTGAAGGGGCCCCTATGACAGTTTGAGCATCAAGACCCCCCAAAATGTAGGTCCACCACTGGCTGTACCATTTCACAATGCAGGTGGGGAGTCCTGCAGCTGAACACTTCTCCATATGAAGGGTCCGAATAGACCACCTGGTGAAGATCAGCCAGTGAGCTTCATGGTGGAGTGGCGATTCGAAACCAAGTCTCCCAGGTCCTCATCCAACACACCAAACACTGCCCCACACTGGCTCTCAGTGGACCGTGGCCCTTTTCTGCTTTGTGTTAGTTTTCCCCACGGTCCATAATCAGCAGCTGGAGCATTTTACAATCTCACTGTACATTGTACGGGAACAATGCAGTACAATTCATCTTTGATATTTTCTGTGAGCAGGCAGCAGCAAAAGGCTGATAGGAGGCAACACACCCTGTACTCAAATGGCTCCGCCAATCTGAGATTTAGAATATGTACACACATTATAAACAAGTGTGTGCAAAATTACTGCAGAGTCCACACACCCTCTTGGTAACCAGAGGCATGGGAGGAGAGTTAAATTTAAAAAAACAAAGCCCAGGTTGTTTTCTGGAATGAAATACAATGGAAAATACAAAGGAAAATTCAAGCTGATATTCTATACCTGTTTACCTAAACTCATTGAACTCCGTGAGACTTTACTCTGAGTAGGGAATTGTAAACTTGTTAACCCAAGTTGGAAAGGGTATTATCAGACAATATATCCTCTCCTGCATCCCTGAACATTCCCACAGATCAAACATGACAGGTGGCCATCCAAGCTCTGCTTAAAAACCTCCAAGGAAGGACAGTCCACCACCTGAGTCTGTTCCACTGTCAAACACCTCCTACTGTCAGAAAGTTCTTCCCATGCATGTAGAAAACAGCTTACGGTATAAAGGTAAAATTACTTGCTTGTTCTGTCCACTTTTGCCTCTGCTCCCACCCATCGCAGACATGTGGCTCCTATAAATAAGGTTGTCCTGGAGAGAATGTGGTTCTTGTGAGAAATAGATTTCTCACCCTCTGATCTAATGAATTTGTGGCAAAGGTGTGATTTGAACCAAGGACTTTTTGATTCACAGCTCAGTGCCTTGGCCATTAGGCCACACCAGCTCCCAAGGAAGGCAGGTCTATTGGCCATAACAGCTAATAGAGATGAGGTGCTGCCTTCATTTTCTGCTTATGAGATTCCCAGAAGCTTCTCAGTAGCCGCTGTCGGAAAAACGATGCTGGTCTGGAAGGACCTTTGATCTGATCCACCTCTCCCTATGCTCTTAAAACGCAGAGCAAAGTTGATCAAATTTCCACAGAAAAGGGTTTTGCAGCATCACAGGAACTGCACACTTCTTGCCCCTGTTAATGTGGATTGTGTGACCTCCATCTAATGTCAAAAGTTTCGGTTGGCCACAAAATTCATCATGCGTTGCATTACAGATGAAGTCTGCAACATTTTGGAGTTTCACTTCAGCTTTTCCTGCTGGAAAAAAAATGCCCTGGGAAATGCTATGATGATTCGTCACCCTTTCAAAAGCAATGGCTCAGGGAAACTCCGAGTATTCATGCAAAAACTGGTTGCCTTAGTGCCTGGTTTGCAACTGTGGAAGGTCCCAGGTTCCCGTTCCCACCATTGCCAGGTTTGCCTGGGGATAGCTCAGGTATGAAACCCTAGAGTGATGCTGCCAGCCTGTGCAGGCATGCAGAGCTAGACCAGCATTCTCCTGTGACATCTGACTTGTGACAAGAAGTCCCCTCACCCCTTTTGGTGCGGCCGTGTTGCGAGACGGAGGAGGCTTCACTGGGGCCCCGATGAGGGAATTCAGACTGCAGTGCCCTTCCTGATAGGCGGAGGGGGCATAAACCAATATAATTGGACCAGAGCTTCCAAAAGAATTGCTTAATCTGTTTCTGTGCATAATGACGGCGGCAAGAATAGTCTACGCGCAAAAATGGAAGGAGGAAGTGCCAACAAACAAAGAATGGCTTATGAAGATGATGGAAAAGCTGAGATGGCTAGACTAACCATGAGAATTAAAGAACACAATGGAGAGAGAAAAAATTTGATGAATGGAAATATTCTGTAGAATATTTGGGGGGGTCATGGTTATGTTGAAACGTATGCAGGATTTGAAGCATAGCAGCAGATGAGAAGTGGTAGTTTAAGCATTTATAATTAGCAAATATAATGGGTAAAATATAAGTAATATAGCAGCTTTATAAGGTAAGAAAAGAACAGCATGGAAGGGTGGGCGGGAAGTCAACAGCTATGAGATATATGTTCTGGTGGTTGTTTAAAAGAATTTGAAAAAATTGAAAAGCTAATTTTAAAATGCTAAAAAAATGAATGTTTTCAAGTTATGCCAATTCTACATATGGAATTGCTGTCAGATTCTACGTATAGAAATGGATTGGATCCCAAAACCTAGGTTGCCATGCTAACCATGGTCATTTGCACATGGTTAGGACTGTAGTGTAAGTTGGTTGAACCCTTAGGATGCATTCCAGACCACCCCCACCCCTCTCTCTCTCTGGAAGATTATTAGCGCCTGGAAGAATTCTAATGTCCAGAGGAGCAGGTGTGATGTTGGCTTAACATTTCCATACACAGCAGACCGGAAGTCCAAGAGTCTTGTTAGCAGAAGGATGGAAGAATGAGGAAATCCCAATGAAAGAACAGTGGCAAGAAAAACAGATGAGCTATGCCGAATTGGCTAAGTTGACATATAAACTGTGTGACAAGGACAATCGTGACTTCAAGGAAGAATGGGAACTTTTTATAAATTATCTAAAAAGACAACAAAATGATTTGGACTCCTTGGCAGGTTTTGAATAAACATCCACAAATTTATTAGTTGAATACATGATTGATAAGGCAATGATATGTACAATTTTATAATATGCAGAGAACAATATGTGCAAAGAAACCAGAGAGGGGAGCTGAGGGAAGTCCTTGCGGGGGGGGGGGGGAGAAAAGAGGGGAATGTAAATAGTTATATTGATTGATAATTTGTTTGTTAAAATTGATACACACACACATACACATTCCCATACACCACCAATGAAATTAACTAGGCCACTGTGAGAACTATCCTGTGGAAAGAAATCCAAATAGGTAAACCAGTGCCAAGGTGTCTGGAGAGATGCCAGTCCAGAGAATTTTGGCAATGTAAACTTCTAAGCCTACATTCTCCTAAAACCCAGAAAACACATTTTTTTTTCACTTCCAAATGGCACACATTTGTAACAGGGATGAGGTAGAAATTTGATCTCGCTTTTAAAGATGAATCTACCTAATCTGCAGTTTCTGAAGCATGTCACAAACTGAAACACAGCCATGCTTCTAAATCTGCAGTTCTCTGAATTTTCCAATGCCGTTCTCAGGCAGAGGAATGTGCTCACTTGCATACACTAAGACTGATAAAGTAGGGTAAAGTACACCTATAAATGCATATTATTCGTGAACATCCTTGGTCTGAAGGGTTTTTAAGTATTTGTTACCAATGGGGTAGGATCTGCTACACCTGTCTTTTTATCTGTGTAGATGTGTTTGTTTGTTTGTTTGTTTGTTTTCTAGAAGACACAACACAAAAGGAAAAGGGGATGAGGAGGGAAGAAGAAATAAGCAAGCTCAGGCACTTTTTCATAGAATTGTACAGCCCAACCCCTTGCAATGTAGGAATCTCAGCTAAAGCATCCATACCAGGTGACCATCCAACCTCTGCTTAAGAACCTGCAAAGAAGGAGAGTCCACAACCTGCAAAACTTTGAGCGCTACTTTAATACAGTGGTACCTCGCAAGACGAATGCCTCGCAAGACGAAAAACGCGCAAGACGAAAGAGTTTTTCGTTTTTTGAGTCGTTCCGCAAGACGAATTTTCCTATGGGCATGCTTCGCAAGACGAAACGTCTTGCGAGTTTGTTTCCTTTTTCTTAGAAGAGAAGAAGAAGAGTTTGGATTTGACATCCCACCTTTCACTCTCTTTTAAGGAGTCTCAAAGCGGCTAACATTCTCCTTTCCCTTCCTCCCCCACAACAAACACTCTGTGAGGTGAGTGGGGCTGAGAGACTTCAAAGAAGTGTGACTTAAAGCCGCTAAGCCGTTAATAGCCGCTAAGCCGCTAATAGCCGTGCTTCGAAAGACGAAAAAACCACAAGACGAAGAGACTCGTGGAACGGATTAATTTCGTCTTGCGAGGCACCACTGTATCTCAGCTTCTTTACTACTTGCAAAGAAGGCTTAATCATTAGGTTCCTAAGTCACGGAGGCGGATGTTCAGTTTAATGCCTTTTTTTTTTTTTAGGGAACTTGAAGTTGTGCAGGTAAAATGGTAGATGGATCCCCATAGCGTTGATAATTGTTGTAAATTAGGCTTCTGCTTGTTCCTATTAAGAACGCCTGGGGAATATGGTGACTCTGAATAGTTCCCGGCCCCTTTATTATTGCTTTTTTTTTTGGCCGGATTTCAATTGTGGATTAGAAGGCAGGAGCCTTGAAAAGGATCAAGAACGAAGCAACAAAACACTCAAGCAAGGAAGGGGGAGCTGTGTGTCTGCCCACACATAGGACAGGGCTGGAGGCTTCTAAAGGAAATCACCAGCAGAGCACAATTCTCCCTCTCCCTTCAGCTTTCCTGAGTTTCATTTGTCTTATCCCCCCCCCGCCCCACTTCATTCACAGGGCTGCCTCCAGCAGAAGAATTCCAAGGGGGCAGCTATAATTAGCATTCAAGGCACAGTACCCCACATTTAAAGGAGGCGATGATGACTCATCCGAGGCTTAAACTGGATTTGACAACCACATGCGTTCAGACACGCGCCTGGCCTGTTGACATATCATGGACCGCCACCATGGACATGCTGGAAAGGAAAGCCAAGGCAGTTTAAATGTGCTTCCTTTTGGGCAGGAGTTTTGTTGCAGACACGGGGGACGGGGTGTGCGATGGTACAGCTGCATGCAGCTTTAAGAATGTCAACCAAGAGGGCTCGGCCATGTTCAGCTAATTAGAAGGAGCAGGAAGAAATGGCGTATCTCTGAATCAGATAACAAGGGAAGAAGATAACGTGACTTGGATGGTAAAGTCAAACTAGAAGACGGCTCCTGGTTTATTATGCATGCAGCGGAATGAGGGGGAAGGAACCTGCCACAGTAGACTGGAGACACTTCGCAAAGGAGGTGAGAAGTGCTATTGTGAAATGTTCTCCCACGAATTGGTCCAATCCCCTTTTAAGGACATATCTAGTGGCAGAGAGTTCCATAGGAGGCAGAATGGCAAGGCAAGGCAGAGAGCCTGATATAGGTTCAGCTAAGACAACATTATTCTCTAGTGGTGCACAGGGCATCACTGGCAGTGGGGCGGTTATGCTGTGTGGGAACTGGAAGGGCTTTCATTCTCCCCTCTCCCTGATCATGTATGGTTCAAAACTCCTACGCAGCGCCTCTGAACTTTCTTACTTTCCCTGCACTGAAGGAGTTTGGACTAGATGACCCTTTCGGCCCCTTCCAACTCTGTAGTAGTAGTAGTAGTAATAATAATAATAATAATAATAATAATAATAATAATAATAATAATATATTTGTACCCCGCCCATCTGGCTGAGTTTCCCCGGCCACTCTGGGCGGCTTCCAACAAAGATAAAAAATAAATTAAAATGTCACACATTAAAAACTTCCCTACACAGGGCTGCATTCAGATGTCTTCTAAATGTCAGGTAGTTGTTTTTCTCTTTGGCATCTGGTGGGAGGGCTTTCCACAGGGCGGGTGCCACTACTGAGAAGGCCCTCTGCCTGGTTTCCTGTAGCTTGGCTTCTCGCAGTGAGGGAACCGCCAGAAGGCCCTCAGAGCTGGACCTCAGTGTCCAGGCAGAACAATGGGGGTGGAGACGTTCCCTCAGGTATACTGGGCCGAGGCCGTTTAGGGCTTTAAAGGTCAACACCTTTAAGTCTATGATTCTATGACTTTCTCCTACAATCCATTGTTCTGTGGTTAAGAGCCATTTGGGCTCATTCAGGGGAACAATAACAAATGAAACTGATTTGTAAAAAATGTTACATGGGGGGGGGAAATTACGAGAGAGAGATATTGCACACACTTTTGTAAATCAATAAAATCTTTAATAAAAAATAGAAAAGCTAAAAAAGAAATGCTCGCAGCATCTCAGCCGGGGTGGTGGTGGTGATTTGCGGCCCCCTCAATCTTACTGGACTATGGCCTCCATCACCCCTGACCTCTGGCCATGACAGCTAATGGGAGTTGGAGTCCAGCAAGATCTGTAGGGCAACAAGTTTACCATCCCAGACCTCACCCAAGGCCTTGCATTCGCCCAAAAACATTTTCCAGGGCTGAATCCTAATGAAATCCTGGAATGGAAACTTCCAGTCCTAATGGCCACCCTCACGGTAAACAAGCTGTAAAACAGTGCTCTCACCAAATCAAACAATGTTGTGGCGATAATACAGTGTCAGCATGCGACAGCGGCTACACAGGAAATGGCTTCGACTGGCTGGCTGAAACAGGTGTGGACAGCCGATGGGTTAGGGACTTCCCCTGCAGTCAAAGACAGACTGCAGCAGATTGAGTGGATGAGTCGCTAACCCTAATCTTTGGGGAAAGATAACGCTAAGGAGTCAACCCTACACAAATCTGGAGTGGGGGCCCTTGGGTGGTGCCTTGTGTGCCTCCCTCCGGCAACTCCTGAAACCAAGTTGGAGCCAACCATATTGCTCTGCTTTCCTTTGGACCACATCAGCCAGGCCAAAGTGTGTGGGGAGGGGGGGTTCTTGTCATCTGACCAGCCCAGGATCTCCATACACACTGCCCAGACTTGACCCCAGGAAGGTCCCTTGGGTGCCACTCACACAGTGGTTTGACTTCACGCCCAGAGGTGCACCCTACTGTCTCTCAATACAGACAGATGCCAACAGAATGGTAGGCTTCGTGGTTGCTCCCATCAATATGTGGTTTTTTTGGACATAGCTCTGTATACTACAAGGGATGCGGGTGGCGTTGTAGGTTAAACCACAGAGCCTAGAGCTTGCCGATCAGAAGGTCGGCGGCTCAAATCCCCGTGATGAGGTGAGCTCCCGTTGCTCAGTCCCTGCTCCTGCCAACCTAGCAGTTCGAAAGCACATCGAAGTGCAAGTAGATAAATAGGTACCGCTCTGGCGGGAAGGAAAACGGCGCTTCCGTGTGCTGCTCTGGTTCGCCAGAAGCGGCTTCGTCATGCTGGCCACATGACCCGGAAGCTGTACGCCGGCTCCCTCGGCCAGTAAAGCGAGATGAGCTCCGCAACCCCAGAGTCAGCTAATGGTCAGGGGTCCTTTTACCTTTACACTGCACACAAACACCTACATCCCAGAACTGAGCCCTGCTTTCAAATCAGGCTGAACAAATCACACAGAGTTATAGGATTATAGAGTTGGAAGGGATCCGCGGTTCATCTAGTCCAATCCACGGTCATGCAGGAATGTCAACAAGCGGCCCCCCAACCAATTTCAAACCATATAGGACCCTGCTTGCTTAGTTTTGCTAACGTGCAAGCGGTTTCCTCGCTGCCCCACGGACTTCCGACTACCTAAACCTTTGCGCTGCAGGCAAATAAAGTCTCCTCCCAGCCCAACGCGGGTCGCGCCGTGGGAACACGTCGGCTCCAGCGATTTCCCCATAAATAAAAAGAACGGGGCGTGTTGTGCGGGATGGGAAGAAAAAAGGTGACACTCGGGCCGCTTGGCAAAAAAAATAAATCCACTTCCGAGGGGAGGCGTTCCTTTCAAGAGCAACCCGCGTGTCAGCCGCCACGTGTGAAGCGACCCTCTGCGCCCTCCCTGCGTAGGAGTCCAGAAAAGACCTTCCTTCTCCGGAGCCGCCTCCGGAACGCGCCTTTCCCTTCTCTGTAGCGGGCGGGACAAGTCACCTCCGGTGCAGCCGCCGAGCCTGCTTGCCTCGTAACCGGCTGCCAGGCAGCTCCAGGCCCCGCCTTGCGGGCGCTGCCGCCGGGCGCCCAGCCCTCCTCTTCCCCCGCGCCTTCCACGTGGGAGCACGGGCAGGGCTCTCCGGCTCCCAGCGAGTTTCTTGCAGGGTGGAGTCGCAGCGGAGCTTGACTGGCTGGCGGCAGCAGCAGCGGCGTCTTGATTTCGTCCATCCTGGAAGCCTGTCTGCGCGGGGATCCGCTGGGTCTCTTTTTCCCCCGCCCTCGGCTTGTTATTTCCCCCTGAGCTTTTCGCGCTCGGTCCGCGAAGGAGTCGAGGAGGAGCCGGCGGCGAAGGATGTGGCTGCCATCCCCGGCTAGATCGAAGAAGTAAGAAGTGGAGGAAGGAGAAACTAAGGGGCTCTCTCCACCCGGGTAAGATCCCTCTCTGTTTCCCAGGGGTTGAAAAGGGAGCCTTTGGGTGGGAGGAATGGAGAGCTGGACGCACGATGGTTTTGTTTATCGACTACATAGCAATTTGCAAATTATTAAATAATGATAGAGAATAGATCCAAGGAGCCTTTTTTTCCCTTTTGCCTCGCAGCAAATACACAGTGTCTTAACTCCTCTCGTTGTTGTTGTTCTCCCTCTCTTCAGTACTCTTTGTAACAGATTTATTTGCGGAATAAGCTCCCCTGAACTAGAACTCACTTGACCAGCTGTGTCTCCTTCCCTTTGCTGCGACTTCTTTAACTCACTCCTAGTTCTGAGCGATCATGGAAGGGCTGGTTTTCCCAGCCGCCAACTCTTGTCAGCCAAAGCAACTCCATCACTTAGGCAATTGTAGGGTTGTTGCCAACTGGAGTTCTCTTGACTTGGATTTAGCTGTGCCTTTGTGCAAGCATGGGGAAATCGGTGGCTGCCCTCCAGGGTGCTGTAGAACTACAACTCCCATCATCTGTGACCCATTGGCTGTGCTGACTGGGGATGATGGGAACTGCACAATTGCCCTTGATATATCCACGTGTGTGTGTGTGTGTAGAGACGTCCTGTTTATTGAGCATTCGTTCTGATGCCTATGCGAGGAAGTTAGATGGTGTCGTGTCAAGCAAGGTGTTGTCCCTTACTTCGCAGTGTGTCTCCTTGTCATTTTCCTTAGCCCCAAAACTCTTATCTTTTTGTGGAATCGGGTTTGACATGTAAGACTTCAGAATCAGCTTTCATTGTGCAACAGGAATTTGCTGGCGTGGGATTGATTCCCACCCGAAATTTGTGACAGCCTAGAAGTGCCAAGAGTGAGAGAGAGGTGGCACATTTTTCTTCTCATTCATGGGCGTTCTGTTGGTTAAGTGACGATCAGTAGGAAACCTGTAGAGGATATTTGCATAGTCCAGTGTCCATTCATTTGCCCTCAAGGCTATAATCTCATGCGTATGGTTCCAGTGAATATGTACTTTCTCCCACAAGCATAAACTTAATGTATGTGTATTTACTTGAAAGTATCACTCACTTCAGCGTGCCTACTCCCTCTCAGAATTACAGCCTTCAAATCCTTTCCCACCTTAGCTTTAGGGCAGGTTATGCAAATAAATCTCTGAATAACTTTATCTTTGAAACAGCTGCATGAAAAAACGCTTAGGCTGAGGCCTTGCTCCTATGCTATTAGGAGAGGTGTGCTCCCAGACTACTCCTAATAACACCTGCAACTTCTGCCCACCTGGTCAGGGCAAAATGTGTGGCTGGGTACACATGATGCGTCGTTGGAAGGATGGGTTGCTAGTGTGTCAGGTAAGTAACTCCGTGATCTGCCCCAAATCACATGGGCAGAAGTTGTAGCTGTGACCCGGAGGTATTTATTTATTTAAAAACATGGCTATCTCTCCCCTTCAGCGGGACTGATTTGCAAGGCAGCTAACAGTTGTTTTTAAAATAAATCACAGTGCAATTGAAACAAGCATAAGATGTAGTTAAACAGACAGTGGTATTGCCTCATATTTATAGAGTGGAGGATAGCAGTATCAGTTAAAAGGAGAGGAAACACTGATTTTTGCAAGCTGAACAAACAGAGGAAGAACATTCAGTGTGGGGCTGTCATGGGACAGTGACAGTCATGTTACTCCCTTGTGCCTCAGAGACAGTGACTTAAGAGTATCCACAATCCAGCGAGCTTTGTGGGGATAAGAACATAAGAGGAGCCTTTCTGGGACAGAAGATGAGTCCATCGAGACCTGCATCCTGTTTCCAGCTAACCATAGTAGCCCACAGAAAATGGAGGTATCAGCCCTCCCCAAACAACTCATATTTGGAGGTATCCTGCCCTTGAATATGGAGGTTCAAATAAGATAGCTGATAGGCTTATCCTTCACAGTTTCGTTGAATCTGCATAATAAAACTGAGTTGAGGCTGGCATAGATTGAGCCAGACCATTGGTCAATCTAGCCCAGAGTTTAGTTTTCCAAACTTGAGTCTCCAGCTGGTTTTGGACTACAATTCCCATCATCCCTGACCAGAGAGAGAGAGAGAGAGAGAGAGAGAGAGAGAGGTGTCTAGGATTAAACACAGGACCTTGTACAAACAGATCATATGATCTATCACTGAGTTGTGAATCATCTCCTAATTTTATTTGAACCTGGACCCCTTGCTCTAAACCCAACGCTGCTGTGCTATGATGACTATTATGTTTTGATTTGCATAATTTGTAATGTCACTGCATATTGGGAACTAGATGGTTATTCCAACCACTTCCCTCTGGTAGCAATGACCAGCACCCCAATCCTAAACCTTTGCTCCGTCTTGTTGCCCCATATCAGAGCAATGCTGCAATGGTGATAGGACGTTTGTATGAAGTTGCAGAGGTGCAATTAATAGTACACCCTCTCCGAAATTGTGAGCTGCCTCAGCAAGTTTTTCCACCCCAACCATCTCTGTTTCTGACCGATGTAACTGAAATCTAAGAAGAGTGTTATCTCCTCCTTCCAATTTCGGCTGACGCATCTATCTCCTCTCTGCTTTGCACACTTGTCCCTGAATAAAAGCTCGCATCCCCTTTCAGTTTGTTTTCCTCTGAATATGATCTGTACTTCAGTACATGTACCAAATTACATCCGTTAGCTTTTATTTAAGCCAGAAATATAAACCCGAGATTTTTATGATTAGCTTTTATTTTTGCAGAGTTGTTTACGCTGCAGTTTGATAGCTGTTTCCGGCCCCTTCCTCCTCCCCGCAGCTGCCCCTAAAAACACACAGCCTGACCCCAGAATCTACCATGCAAGGCAACAAAAAGTAGAGAGAATCTAGTGCAAGGCCCTTACCCAGGGCAGTTTCACTCCTTGTGCAGTTGAACACCTAGCCTTCTCCACTACCCTGACTTGCATCCCTGAGGCCTCGCATGTTTGCTTGCAGGCCAAGTGGGGGGCAGCAGTGGCCGGACAGAGGGGTGGCTTTTGTCTGCACATTCCACCCTTGATGCCAGCAGCATCCCTTAGCAATGTGCACATGCGCATGGTTCACCACAGATCTAACCCCATAGAGAGGGCGTGCCTATTCTCTTGCATTGTCACAGATAAACCATGTGTTTCTCCTTTTTTAATATATCTTTATTAATTTAAAATAAATACATTTATGAGAAAACAGACATACATACAAGTAAACAAACATACAACAAACAAGTAACAGAAAATTCAAACAAACCACCACACTATAAGCTACAAGAAGATTAATATAATTATCATCATATATACTTATAGAGAAGAAATTTAAAACTGACTTCCAATTAATCTCACTGTACTTTATCTATCCATTACTTTATGCCGCACAGTTACATAAGATAAACCATGTGTTTCAACGGAGGCAGCATGGCTATTTATCTGCCAGTCATCAAGTGAAGAAATATCAGGCGATGTACATATAGGCGTGAAGCAACCCTGAGTGGAATCTTATCAATGTAAGAGGCCAAAGGGTCCCTGAGACCATAGGGAAGGGCTGTAGCTCAGTGGTAGAGCATTAATAATAATAATAATAATAATATTAATACTCCACCCATCAGACTGGGTTGCCCAGCCACACAGAGTAGCATCTAACAAAAATATAGGAAAACCAACAGCATCAAACATTAAAAGCTTCCTGAAACAGGGCTGCCTTCAAATGTCTACAAAATTCTTTTCCGTTATTTAACTCATTAACATCTGCCGTGAGGGCATTCCACAGGGCGGGTGCAACTACTGAAAAGGCCTTTGTACGCAGAAGGTTTGAAGAAGAAGAAGAGTTTGGATTTGATATCCCGCTTTATCACTACCCAAAGGAGTCTCAAAGCGGCTAACATTCTCCTTTCCCTTCCTCCCCACAACAAGCACTCTGTGAGGTGAGTGGGGCTGAGAGACTTCAAAGAAGTGTGACTGGCCCAAGGTCACCCAGCAGCTGCATGTGGAGGAGCGGAGATGCGAACCCAGTTCCCCAGATTACGAGACTACCGCTCTTAACCACTACACCACACTGGCTCTCCACACTGGTTTGGGGATTGATAATCTGTTCTCAATCCTCCTAGTGATGAAGCAATAAAACTGCCAGCATATTTGCAAAGCTAAGCAGGGTCTGGTATGTTTTCAAATTTGATGGGGGGTCGTGTGTTGAGATTCCTGCAACCATTCCCAATGACCATCGGGGTCCCTTCCAACTCTACCGTTCTATGAATTCCAGGAATCCTCTAAGCTTCCATTTCATTGGATGGCTCCGGTTTCTAGTTCTGTATGAGGTTTGCCCTTGATTGCCTTTCTCTACATTTTGCAATATTTTATACACACCTGTCATGGAAGGAGAACCATGCATACAGCCTTGATATCCTGGGAGAAGAGGCAGGATATAAATAGGACAAATGGAGAAATATACCCATCCAACATGATCACAAAATGTGAACACGAAGCGTCTGTGCGCATTAAGTTCCAAAGCCAACATAGTCCAATCAGATTACAGGATGTCAGGAGCAAGCTTCTCCCCCTTCTATCACCCATCCATTCAGAAGGAATGGAAGCAGCTGCTTGGAGGGTTTCAATGGCCGGTGATTGTAAATATAGCTGGGAAACGAATAAGCTAAAATATATATTTGTACTTTCTCATGGAAAATGGGGTTGGGCTGCTTTCCTTAAAAAAGCACTTCCTGTGTTCTAAAAGTAGCTTGTAAGATAGAAGATCAAAACCAGCAAGAACAGCTCCTCCATATGATGGGGCCATCACCCATATTCTGGTTTGTCAATATGGTAGCCTTGCCACATTGGGTTAGACGCAGTGTTTCTCAACCTGTGGGTCCCCAGATGTTGTTGGACTACAACTCCCATCATTCCTAGCCAGCATGACCAGTGGTCAGGGATGATGGGAGTTGTAGTCCAACAACATCTGGGGACCCACAGGTTAACAGCCTGGTGCTGTTAACACCAAGGTTGCAGGTTCGATCTCCAGGTTTGAGCCCCAGGGAGGCCATTCCGGTGCTGCTCACGCAGTGGCTTGACTTCACCACTGGAGGCGCACTCCGTTGTCTCTCATGACAGACGGATGCCAAGTACAACAACTGGACGGTCCTCTGTCATGGATGGTTTGGTTGAGATTCCTGCATTGCAGGGGGTTGGACTAGATGACCCCTGGAGATCCCTTCCAACTTAATGATTCTGTGAAAATCTGAGGCAGGGAATAAATAGGAAAGGGAAAATGCAAGTCATGGGGCTGGTTGCCCATGATTTTCTCTCGTGGCAGCTGCAGTGGTGGTGGTTAAGGCTTAAGTTATAAGTAGCTACACACCCAGTTGCCTCTGGCAAGTGAGAGATGACTTGTCAACATCCCGTTGGTGGACTTGGGAGGGACCAGTAAGAGCAGTGAAATGAACAGTGTGTAAAGGCATTGTTTGTGCCACCCCATCAGAGAACATGGCACAGTACAGAGTTGCGTAAGGTCGGGGAATTACTGGAAAGTTTTTTAAAGGTTCAAACATGGAGTACCATTGTACAAAAGTATGCCCAGTTACTCTGACTGAAAAACTTACACACCCCAAACTTTGCACGTGAAAAGGAAAGAAACATGGAGACATTTACTGCAGATTGGTATATCTTTATTTTGTATATGAACAGAAATGTGAATAACAGAATGTAGCCCAGAATACAGCAGGATATCTGGACTGCAGAACTACATATCTCGATTTCCCCATTTGGACTCACAGATGTGGACATGTTTGTTTATGCAGTGTGTACCTGAAGGGCAAACCATGTTTAACTTCCCTGAGATCTATAATAACCAGTGCTATTTTTCTAGAAAAAGAGGTGCCGGAACTCTCTATGAACACCCCCTGGTTCTCTTAGAATGACAATGGCGCCCACCTGAGAGGTGCTAGAATTGAGTTTGGGCAGGGGGGAAAAAGCCCTAATGATAATAATAACTGTGTTAAACAAACTGGTCAAATCTTCCTCCTAAAGTTGTACGCGATGATCGTTGCAAAGTTTTTGTTTTGATGAGCAGAAAGAAATTACACACACACCCCGCTGGCCTAGACAGGTACCTGCCCCCAAGGTGCTCCCAAGTCACACACACACAAAAAACAGGCAGTGTGGAAAATAACAGAGGGAGGAATGTGGGCCAAAGAAAATTGCAGGCTTTAAAGCTGTGCGTCAGGTCAGGGCCTTCCCTGACAGGGTGTGGGGAATTGGTTGGGTCCGAAGACAGATCCCCACTGTGCCCTTCCCCATCATGTAATTTCAGAGCAGCGTGGCGGCCCTGAATTAATAACAGGTCCTAGGAACATAGGACACTTGGCCAGCACTGTTGGTTCTGCACCGTCTGTGACACAGAGGAGAAAACACAGACATCTCCAATCAAAGGCTATTATTCCTCAAAAGCAAGCTTGATGAGGAACGCAGAAAGCTGCATCATATCCGGACGGGCTCTTTAGACACCTAGCCCAGAATTGTCTGCTTTGACTGTTGTGGGCTCTCTGGGTCCCAGGGAGAGGAGGGTCTTCCCCAGGGCTATTTTTCTAGAAAAAGAACTCACCACAATGAATGCCTCCCTTGCTTTCTTATAATGTCTGTGACACCCACCTGACAGGTGAGTTCCAGTGAGTTCCGGCTGGAGGGAAAAAGCCCTGGTCTTCCCCATCCTCTGCCCCCTGATCTTGTCATCCATGGAGATGCTGAGGACTGGGATTTCCACACACACACACACACAGGACTTTGTAATTTAGCTACAGTCCCTCCATAGAGCGGTCTATCATGGGAGCAGAGGAAGATATTGAGTCAGGCAGTTCATCTATCTCAGTATGGTCTGCACTGACCGGCAGGGGCTTTCCAGCATTTGAGCCCTACCTGGAGACACTAGGAATTGAACTCACAACCTTCTGAATGCAAAGCCAATGTTCTCCCCCGCCCCCTTGATGTGGGGTGGGCAGAGTATTCCTCTCTCTTATTCAGAGAATTACAGATTACAGTCATACCTCATGTTACGTCCGCTTCATGATATGTTCTTCCAGGTTACGTCCCGCGGTGACATGGAAATACCAGAAAGGGTTACTTCTGGGTTCTGCCACTCACGCATGCGCAGAAGTGCAAAATGACGTCATGCGCATGTGCAGAAGCGGCAAATCACAACCCGCAGGTGCACAGACGAGCCACTGCAGGTTACACTCTTTTCTTGTTGCGAACGGGCCTCCGGATCGGATCCCGTTCGCAACCAGAGGTACCACTGTACTTGATTATTCTCTCTTGGATCTCAGATAGGATGGTAGAATTGTCGAGGTGGAAGGGGTGTCAAGGGTCATCCATTCGAACCCCCTGAAGTGTAGAACTCTCAATGAAAACGTCCATGACAAGATGGCCACCCAACTTCTGCTTGAAAATCTCATTCTCCCAGTTTAATCAAGGTTATTTGAGGCCTTCATTCCACTTTGCCTTCAGAGGGATGGCTGGCTGGGATGCGCGGCAGGACCTTGTCAGTAGGGGTGCCACAATTGTGGAATGCCCTTTTCCGTAATGCCCAGTTGTTATTATTATTATTACTATTATTATTATTATTTGAATTTATATACCGCCCTGTACCCGGGGGTCTCAGGGCGGTTCACAAAATAAAATCACAATAAATACATAATAAAATATAAAATAATACAAAATACAATAATACAAAATAAAACACAAAATACATAATAAAAATAAAAACAACAACCCAGTAGTCCCCCACAGTTCGCTCCCTCTCTCCTTACCCGTTGGGTGAACAGTTAATATGTTTTTATTTTACCAGGCATTTCAGCTGTTTTAATTTTCTTCTTGCAACTATGGATGGTTTTAGTGTTGTTCCCATTTTTAGCACTTAGTTTCTCTGTGTGTTTTCTTACTGTTTTGATATAATTGTGTGCTTTGTATTTGCTTTAATTGCATTACCGAGATAGCTCTGTCGTTGGAAGAGCACGAGACTCTTAATCTCAGGGTTGTGGGTTTGAGCACCATGTGGGGCAAAAGATCCTTGCATTTCAGGGGGTTGGACTGAATGACCCTCGTGGTCCCTTCCAACTCTGCAATTTGTGCGATTCTTTGTTATAAGTCACTGAGACAGTGGCAGAGCAAATTCTTTGCACACAAAAGGTCCCAGCTACAATCCATGGCATTTCCAACTCAAAAATGGAAATATCTCCTCATTCATGGGGAGCTGTAAAAACAGTGTGGTGTGGTGGTTAGAGTGTTGGACTAGGATCTGGGAGAATCATGTATTTCAGCTTATTGCAGCAAAAGGTGGATATAAATGCAATCAGTCAATGAGTGCATGCAAGAATCTTTTTTAAAAAAAAGTTTGACAGCTGCATTTACATAGCCATCTAAAAAGGCCAATTAGATCAAATAAAAGAGCAATATACCGTTCCTGCTGTCATAAAAGAGCTATTTTAAGTTGAATAGCTTTTGTAACAATGAAGAAATGGGTGAAGGCGGCCACAAATAAATGGTTTTTTAAAAACCTGGTTTGACATTTGCAGCATCCTATTCTCCTGTGCCTCCTGCCAACCTAGCAGTTCGAAAGCACGTCAAAGTGCAAGTAGATAAATAGGTACCGCTCCGGCAGGAAGGTAAATGGCGTTTCCGTGTGCGTTCCGTGTGGCGTTCACCAGAAGCGGCTTAGTCATGCTGGCGACATGACCCGGAAGCTGTCTGCGGACAAACGCCGGCTCCCTCGGCCTATAGAGCAAGATGAGCACGCAACGCCAGAGTCGGTCACGACTGGACCTAATGGTCAGGGGTCCCTTTAACTTTACCTTTACCTTTATTCTCCTGTGCCACCCTTGCTTTCAGCTGTAATGGAGTGCCCCAAAAAAGGTGATCGGGACAAGGAAAATCAAGGCATACTTTGAGACCCCCAAAAGCTTTGCAGGATAAAACATAGCAGCTTCGCATTGCAGCTCAAACCATATTTTATCTTCAATTGATACATTTGGGGCAGTGGGTGGTCAGATAACCTCCACTGCAACCTCCCCCCTTCCCAATATTGGAAGAACTTGTGAGGCAGGTTGTGGGGCCGTGCAGAAATGTGCGGTGGACATGCCTCCGCCATCTGCGTTCAAAGCACATCAGAAAGGGCTCTAAACACGTATACTTCCCCAAAACACGTAGAGGCTGTGGGTGTGGAACAGGGCTTGCTCCATGTTCTTTAACCATGGAGTCATCCAAACACCCTTTGTTGTTGTTGTTTAGTCGTTCATTCGTGTCCGACTCTTCGTGACCCAATGGACCAGAGCACGCCAGGCACTCCTGTCTTCCACTGCCTCCCACAGTTTGGTCAAACTTATGCTGGTAGCTTCGAGAACACTGTCCAACCATCTCGTCCTCTGTCATCCCCTTCTCCTTGTGCCCTCCATCTTTCCCAACATCAGGGTCTTTTCCAGGGAGCCTTCTCTTCTCATGAGGAGGCCAAAGTATTGGAGCCTCAGCTTCAGGATCTGTCCTTCCAGTGAGCACTCAGGGCTGATTTCCTTAAGAATGGAGAGGTTTGGTCTTCTTGCAGTCCATGGGACTCTCAAGAGTCTTCTCCAGCACCTTAATTCAAAAGCATCAATTCTTTGGCAATCAACCTTCTTTATGGTCCAGCTCTCACTTCCAGACACTTCCAAACACCCTTAACCCACCCCAAAAGAAAACCAAGCTTCTGTTTAACTTGGAAGTTCTATTGAACTCAATGGAACTGACTCCCAGATGAACCTGTGTAGGGATCAAGCTTTGCAGAATCAGTTCAGTGACTCAGGGCACCATAAGTAAACATGGTTGTCAGAAAGACAATTAAGCTGACCTTGGAGGGGTTGCAACCTTCCCCTCTTACAGAGGCTCATAAATCCTAGTTTAACATGCATAATGAAATTGTTGCATCATCTGCTTGGTGAACTTGTCCAGATATGAGGGGCCGACTCTTGACAGTTCAGATCTCGGCCTCAAAAATGGTAGGGCAGTGAAATCTGCGAGGGGTGCCTTAGGCATGGAAACCTCTGAGAAATACGCTGAGGCTCTGCAGGAATATTTTTTAAAATATACAGTACTGAAGCTCTGGGTGGCAACCAGAGGGAACTGCTGTTTGCTGAAACAGAATCCTTCAAACTTTGCTCATGTGCTTTTTCAGAAAGTGCAGATTTGGTAGCGTTGCCTGTAAATGCAGTTCTCTGATAAAGAAATGTGTGCAAAATAAAAAAAATGCATATACTAGAGTAAAGTGTGTGCATATAACTGTATATATTCATGCATAAAACATGCAAAAGTTCGTTATATTAGGGGAAAGGTAAAGGAACCCCTGACCATTAGGTCCAGTCGTGACCGACTCTGGGGTTGCGGTGCTTATCTCGCTTTATTGGCTGAGAGAGCCGGTGTACAGCTTCCGGGTCATGTGGCCAGCATGACTAAGCCGCTTCTGGCGAACCAGAGCAGCGCACGGAAATGCCGTTTACCTTCCCGCTGGAGCGGTACCTATTTATCTACTTGCACTTTGACGTGCTTTTGAACTACTAGGTTGGCAGGAGCAGGGAGCGAGCAACGGGAGCTCACCCTGTCACGGGGATTCGAACCGCCGACCTTCTGATCAGCAAGTCCTAGGCTCAGTGTTTTAACTCACAGGGGAACCAGCAATCAAATACAGTGGATGCTCGGGTTGTGAACGTGATCCGTGCAGGATGCAAGTTCGCAACCTGCAGAGTTCTCAACCCGCAGCGGCACGTCTGCGCACACGCAGGTTCAGATTCAGTGCTTCTGTGCATGTGCAAAGCGCAATTTATCGCGCATGCACAACTCCCCAAACCCAGAAGTAACCCATTCCTGTGCTTCCGGGTTTTGGCGGGTCCATAACCCGAAAAAACAGAACCTGAAGCATCTGTAACCTGAGGTATGACTGTATGTGTACATTAGGAGAAATTCACACCATGGTGCTGATGAATTTTCACAAGGACACTGTAAATAATAATAATCACAAACTGGAGTGGACATGTGGAGAACAGAGCTTAAGACTGGAGAAATGGGAAATGGAGAGATGCTGCAATTGACAGATTCTGCCGTCCCTACTCCCGGAAACCTTGCAGACACAATGTGAGGGGCTGGACATGACTTGAGGGTCAGGGAGAGACCTGTGTTGCAACACTCTCCTCTCTAGCCAAGAGGCACTGTCAAGATTCAAGGACCCTTTCCAGCCACGCAAAACCACTTTGAGTGTGGAGCAGGACCACACTGTTGTGGTCTGGGGAGACTTCTGAGGGCCACATGGAGAGGCCCGGAGGGCCACATTCAGTCCCCAACCCTAAAGTTCCCTTCCACCAGTGTACTGGGTCAAATGAGTTCCCTATGTGTGGAACAGATAAAAATCTGTTTCTCATATGACCTGGTTTTACCCCTCTCTCAGTAGATTCCACAGGGAGCTGCAGCCCATCGCATGTTTACTGAGTTCACGCAGTACATTTTTAAGGGCAGACATGAAGCATCCAACAGCCATGCGGCGCTCTAGGGGCAGCAGACATTTGCTGGTTTCATTATTTTTAAGGATTTTAAAACCTTTTGGCTTTGCTGCCTGCCAGAGTGCACGAGAGAGCGGTGGAATTGCAAACATCTTCTGAATTGTTTGGAGGCTCTTATGCAATTGCAGTGCCCGGGGGGCAGGAAAGTATACAGAAGATTGGCTCAGAAAAAGAAAGCTAGGTCAAAGTTGAGCCTTCTCCCAAGTTTAGCATCCTTATTTCCCCCTCTTTTTAAAGTTCATTAAGCTGGCTTTTCCCCCAGCGGTGCTGCTGTGAGTTGGGTGTGGCCGTCTGGCAACCTTTTTCCCTTCTCCCTGTTTCGTTTAGGTGTGGATGCTGCAGGAATGCTAAAATGACAAGCAACAATTTCAAGTTGTTGTTGTTGTTGCACCAGGCAGGAGGGCACAGCAGGATTTGGGTAATTTTTATCCCATTGACAAAGCTCTCGAAGCCATAAAAGAAATGGCTTGCGTGTCGCAGGCTTTCTCTGTAATGGTTTCCAGATGCCAGTGTCTGTAGACGGGTAGCCGATTCGAAGGGAAGCGGCTATAGAAACGGGAATGAAAAAGGGTGTTTCTGAGCGCGCATGGGCATATGTCTGCTCGCCCACTGTTGAGTCATCCTAGCATATGCAAGCGCAAGAGTGATTGCCGTGGAGTGTAATTGGAAACGCGGTTTAACGAGCCTGCGCTGCAAATTGGCAGCCTTGTCCTTTTTCTTCTGGGGGTGGGGTGGGGGAATGAAATCAGGGAAGGTTCTTGGTTGGTGGCTTGGCTCTGAGATGAGATCAGCACTGCGCCTACGCTTGCCAAACAGCTTCCGCGACATATTGAAAAGATTTCTTGACTGCCAAAGTCTCCAAGAGCTGAATGCAACCCCTCTGCCCTCCAAAACAGTACCTGGAGTTGCATGCACTCTATATTGGAAGAAAAAAGAAAACTACACCAAAAGTAACCCAGATTTTGCGTAGAGGTGTCGCCTGTGTTTGCAATTATGCGGTTCTGAAAACAAATTTGCCTGACACGTCATTCTCAAGGGCATTGTGAATTAAGGGTCAAACACACACACACACACACACACACACACACACACCCTGCCAAGTTTGTGTGGGGCTTAGGATGCTATGCAAGGTTCTCCAAATATGTTGTCAGGCCAGACCCCTTGGTAGTCAAAGGTGTGAGAGCTCTCTCACGTTGACCCCTTCCTCTTGTTCAATGATGTGCCCAGACCACCTGATCAGCAGCCATATGTTTCATGAATGTTGTCGCCATTTGTGTCCATGATCTCACTTGTATTGGAAGGCACTAGGCTGGAGAAGACTGGCTGATAAATACATTTTACAACTCATGTACTGCCCCTGCCCCAGGAGACCAGGGTTCAAATCCCCACTGAGCCACGATGCTCACTGGGTGATTTTGGGCCAGTCAATGCCTCTCAACCTAACCTGACTTATAGGGCTCTTTTCAGGATAAAATGGGGAGAAGGAGAACTAGGTGTATGGCCTTGAGCTCCTTGGATAAAAAGATGGGCTACAAATGAAGTAAATAAATAAAGGATAAGTAGATCTCCCTTCCACATGGCCCATTTGTTGTTGTAATTTATATAAATTTTTATTAGGTTTTTTTAACATACCATTTTCAACAATAATTAAACATATTTTTACATCTTATTCAATTTTTGTAACTTCTATCAGTCCTGTCTGAAAATTTTCCAATCTAATCTCTTAGTATACATTTCTTATTTTCCCTGTTACGTTTAAAACTCATAACCAATATCTCTATTTTTTATCTACTTTGTAGCACTTCATGTATTCCTCCTTACAAAACTTCTTGCAGTCCTACTAGCATAATTTGTTGGTTACAATTTCTTTTCAAGTAGTTCACATCTTCTGTAAATCTCTGGTCCCACAGGTTTTGAATCCTTCCTGTCATTTTGTCCAATTCTGCATAGTCCATTATCTTCGTCTGCCATTCTTCTTTTGTCGGAATTTCTTCTTGTTTCCATTTCTTCCACATGGCCCATTTGAACAAGAATTTGAAAATGCAAGCACCAAAGGGTGGTACCTCTGGTTAAGTACGTAAATTCGTTCCACAGGTCTGTTCTTAACCTGAAACTGTTCTTAACCTGAAGCACCACTTTAGCTTATGGGGCCTTCTGCTGCTGCTGCGCCGCCAGAGCATGATTTCTGTTCTCATCCTGAAGCAAAGTACTTAACCAGAGGTACTATTTCTGGGTAGCGGAGTCTGTAACCCGAAGTGTATGTAACCTGAAGCGTATGTAACTCGAGGTACCATTGTAGAGAAAACTCACCATGCAGTGACTTTAACACGATTAAATAATGGTGTTGGCCTTTGGTTTTGGTTGTTGGTTTTTTTATGGGCATTTCATAGGTGCTTATATTAGCCTGTCTTTTAATCTGCATGCCTTCCCTCTCTGGTGTAGGCAAATCCCTGGAGACGGCACATTATGAGACAGCACACATATTAAGTTGACTCAGCTGTGTCTGTTTGCCACGATAGTGGGGAAAAACCAGGTTGCTGTCAGTTACGGCGAATTATTTTTAGCAAGTGAAACGGGGCTCTTTCCTTCTCTGTGGACCTTTGCTTTGTGCTGGCGGAAGTCATCTTGCGGGCTGCTTCCTGCTTATCTCTCCGGGAAGCCAGTTCCCCTCTGCTAAGTCATGCATTGCCAGCCCAGGAAAGGACGTGCCCTCCCACCTCCTCCAACCTTGCGTTGCATTTGCATCATCAGTTGGTGCATCCAGATGGAAAAGCGAGTTTACATTCTGCAAGGCAGGCTGTGTAAATAATATATCAGCTGTGGCTGCGCTCCTGATTCTGAACCCAAGAGCGATGTACCCAAATCCCCACTGAACTCAGACACTGCTTTTTCTCCTTCCCTTGGTAGTCGCTCTCAGGCTCACAGCTACTTCCTTAGTACAGACACCCTGGGGAAAATCTTGCTGCTCATCCATAAAGGCTGAACTGACATTGTCACTCCCAAGCTTCATCCCCCAATGCCCACTTCTTCTCTAACCCTTCACCTGTGATGCAGCTGTTTCTAAGCCATGGGTGACTAACATTTTTGAACTTGAGGGCCATACTGGCCTGTGAGCATTCCTGCAGGGCTGCGTGTAAAACGATCCTGTTCAAAGCGTAAAAGTGGGCCTGGCCAATTTCTTATTTTTCTCTCTCTTTCTTTTACCCCAAAAGAAAAAGACATTTGGGGGGGGGGGTCTTGGGAGGGGTGTCACAAAAACCTTTTGCCATCATGGCATCACATTAGAGGAACCTCAGGAGGAGTAAAAAAATTAAAGATGAGAAATTTGATCTTGGGTGCCGCAAATAAACTGACATGCGGCCTGCCTGCCATAGGGAACCATCTCTGCTCTAAGGAATGCTAAGCACTTTTCTTTGTGCTAATAATAATAATAATTTATTTATACCACGCCCATCTGGCTGGGTTTCCCCAGCCACTCTGGGTGGCTCCCAACCAAATATTAAAAACACAATACAGCATTAAACATTAAAAACTTCCCTAAAGAGGACTACCTTCAGATGTTTTTTAAGAATAAGATAGTTGCCTTGACATCTGATGGGAGGGCGTTCCACAGGGCAGGCGCCACTGCCGAGAAGGCCTTCTGCCTGGTTCCCTGTAACCTCACCTCTCACGGTGAGGGAACTGCTAGAAGGCCCTCAGGGCTGGACCTCAGTGTCCAGACTTAACAATGGGGGTAAAGACGCTCCTTCAGGTATACAGGACCGAGGTTGTTTAGGGCTTTAAAGGTCAGCACCAATACTTTGAATTGTGCTCAGAAATGTACTGGAAGCCAATGTAGGTCTTTCAAGACTGGTGTTATGTGGTCTCAGCAGCCACTCCTAGTCACCAGTTTAGCTGTTGCATTCTGGATTAGTTTCCAGGTCACCTTCAAAGGTAGCTCCAGGTAGAGCGCATTGCAGTAGTCCAAGCAGGAGATAACTAGGGCATGCACCACTCTGGCGAGACAGTTGGCGGGCAGATAGGGTCTCAGCCTGCGTACCAGATGGAGCTGGTAGACAGCTGCCCTGGACACAGAATTGACCTGCGCCTCCATGGACAGCTGTGAGTACAAAATGACTCCCAGGCTGTGCACTGGTTTGAAAGGTTGTTAGTACCTCTGATGGGGGACACATCATGCTCCTTCTGGAGCAGTTTCTCCATCTTTGGTTCCCACCCTGCACTCAGCTGTCACCTGTGGCTCCTAGAAGCTGTCTCCATGCGACAGTTGCCACACCTTGGGAACAGCTTCTGCTGACCAGCTAAACCAGGTGAGAGTAGCTGATCAGACTCGAAACCTCAGTGAGTTAGGGACTTTCCCTGCATGCGAAGACAAACTCTGGCAGATGAGACCAATAGTGGGTCCAATGGCCAAGAAGGCGGTTCCTGCGTGTGCCGTAGAGGGAGGTGAGGGGCAGATGGGTCTCATCAACCTGGGAAGTTATCTAGGAGAAGGAAAACTCTGGTCCTAAACTTCTGCTGCCTTGCAGGATATATTCAGGAGAAGAAAAGCGTAAGGAGTAATCCCTACAGATATCCGGAGTAGAGTCCCTAAGATGGCTGGATGGTGTCCCTTGTACACCTCCTTCCAGCAATTCCTGCAACCAAGACACATCTGGTGTCAAATGTATTGGTCTCCTTTCCTTTGGACCGCATAAGCTTTGCATCCCTGGGAAGTCATTTTTGTAATAATAATAATAATAATAATAATAATAATAATAATAATTTGTTATTTATACCCCGGCCATCTGGCTGGGTTTTCCCAGCCACTCTGGGCGGCTTCCAACAGAATATTAAAATACAATAATCTATTAAACATCTATTGACATTACCCCCAGATGTGCACTCCAACCTCTCCACTGACGTAGGGAAAAGGTCTCTCCCTTGCTTGCTTTCCCCTGGATGCTATTTTAGCTTCTATTGCAGTTCAGCATCAGAGCATCTATTTCGCATGCAGAAGGTCCCGGGCTCAATCCCTGGTGTCTGCAGGTGGGATTGGGAAAGATCCCTGTCTGAAACCCTACTGCTGCTCAGTGTAGACAGTACTAAGCTAGATGGAAGCAGTAATGGCAGCTTCTTACGTTCCTCTGGAAGTCCCAAAAACCAGGAGCAAATGGGCCCATTTGGGGGTAGTCCACAGGTTAGTGGTAGAACATCAGTCCCTGGCATCTCCACCAGGTAAGGTTGGGAAAGAGCTGCTGCCAGTCAGTGCAAACAGTACTGAACTGGATAGACCAGTGGTCTAAATCAATATAAGGCAGCTTCCTATGTTCTTGATAATTACAATGAAAAATTATTATTACTGTCAATTATTAATATCAATGAAAAAGACAAGCTAGTTTCATTGGATTAGACTGGCTAATCTCTTTTGGTATAAGTAATATGCTACATATGTTCCTGCCACTCCGGCAATAAAAGGATAATTTGCAGGTTTTCCGTGACCTCTCTGAGTTTCTTCCTATAATGAAGTCTGCAATATCGACGTTCTGTCTTGTGCATCCTTTGCTGTTGTCCATTGACGGTGTCCTGTGAAGTGAATGATTATTTGTTCTAAGAGCGAAGCCCAGCAGCAAACCCTTATGAGGATTTATGGATTGCGCCTCCGAAAATAAGCCTAACAGAAAATGCTGTTAGAGATGTGAAATCCATAACAAATTATGATGTCTCCTGTATTACAGAAACAGCTCTTCAGTCTCCTTCCTTTGTTGGAGAAAGTGGATTGGGAGATAACGTTTTTTAGGGTAGGTTGGTTCATTTCCCAGAACAGTGAACTCAGCCTTCCGTCAGGATGAAGCTCTGTGTCTATATGGAAAGGCCAGGTGGAGGGCATTCAGCCCTGGGGAGAGCAAAGCAATGATAGAAGTCCACTGGCGCTCATTCTTTGCTCATGTAAACCAGCATTATGCCATGCATGGACATTACAATCATACCGTATATTTGAAAAGCGCATGACTTCCCCCAAAACATCTATAGAATTGTAGAGTTGGAAGGGATTCCATAAGTTCATATTGTCCACCCCCCTGCAAAACTACAGATCCCAGGATTCTTTGGGGTAAACCCTGTGCTTTCAATGTATGACGTGGATTTGACCCAGGCAAACTCTTTTCTACTCAGAACTACATTTAATAATATGTTTCTGCACCCCCACCCATCTGACTGGGTTGCCGCAGCCACTCTGGGCAGCGTCCAACAGAATATACAAAAACACAACAGAACATCACACCTTAAAAGCTTCCTGATACAGGGCTGCCTTCAGATCTCTATGGAAGGTTGTGTAATTATTTCTCTCATTGACATCTGACGGGAGGGCGTTCCACAGGGAGGGTGCCACTACTGAGAAGGCCTTCTGCCTGGTTCCTTGTAACTTCGCTTCTCGCAGTGAGAGAACCAGCAAAAGACCCTTGGAGGAAGACTTCAGTGTCTGGGCTGAATGATGGAGGTGTAGAAGCTCCTTTAGGTATACAGGGCCGAGGCTGTTTAGGGCTTTAAAGGTCAGTACCAACACTTTGAATTGTGCTCGGAAACATACTAGGAGCCAATAATGGGTCTTTTAGGACCAGTGTTATATGGTCCCGGCAGCCACTCCTAATCACCAATCTTGCTACCGCATTCTGGATTAATTGTAGTTTCTGAGTCACTTTCAGGAGTAGCCTTCAGATGACTTCTTAAAGTCTGATATTTGTTTAATTTTCTTGACATCTGATGGGTGGGCGTTCCACAGGGGGGCACCACTACCAAGAAGGCCCCCTAACCCCACAGATCTGTCCACGAAGGTGGTAAGTGGAGCTCAGACAGAGATGGTGCTATAAGGCAGAAGAAAAAGGTTGGAATGGATCTGCAGCTTCTGTCTGTGATGGAGGGGTCACTTCTCCCTTACTGCCATTGCTGGAGCCAGTCACCCCACTGCCACTCCCAGACAGAGAGAGATGCAGACAGAAGCTGCAGGTCCATTCCAGATCCATTCCAGCCTTTTTATTCTGCCTGCATCTCTGTCTGTCTGCTTTCCATTGTTCCTGTTATTATTTTTTAATATGAGGGCACGCCACCCCCTCATGCCTATGCTATGGATAGCCTTATCGAATCTATTGAATCCTCACAAACAGTTACTGAAGGCAGCCTAGCTGAATTTTCCCCATTCCCCTGCCCCACTGCAGCCATCTGTGCAGCACCCCACCCCAGTCCAGGGGCTCCTTCAACCCTTAGGAGCAGCTTTGAGGGGCACAGGAGGCAGGAGTGAGAGGAAGAGCCCACTCTGTGTGACAAGCACCCGTTTTCTCTCTCCAGAGACTTTTTAAGACTGATGTTTATATAATGTTCGCACTGACATCCTGTTGAGCTTTCCGATACAGCACAATTCGTTGACAGGATAATGGATTTAAAAGCCTTCTTTCCTTCCTCCATCCTCGTTTTTTTTAGCAAGCAGTCCCTCATTGCAGAGCAATAAAAATGATGGAAGTGCAACATTACACTGCTATTTTAGTCTCATGGTTTTCCTCAACAGCTGGGGGGGGGATCTAGTGTGAGCAGTCCAATAAATTAACACCTCAATCCTGTATTTTTGCTTATCTGGGAGTAATTCCCATTCAACTCAATGGAGCTTACGTCTGAGAAGATAGTACAGGATTGCACTGTTAGCCTCATTGTCTGAGATGGAGTAAAGTTGGGAGCTGCCACATCCCTTTAACCAGCTCATCAAGTGCTGTGCCCTCCCTGTTATTGGGCAATGAGCATATGAAGCCGTCTTTTCTTAAGACTGACCATTGGTCTCTCTAGCCCAGTCTTTCCCAACGTGATGCTTTCTTTTTGTTTTGGGCTACAACTCCCATCAGTCCCAGCCAAGGCCAATGCTGTGTATTCTGATTGGCAGTGGCTTCCTAGCGCTGCAGTCTAAACCACAGAGCCAAGGGTTTGCCAATCAGAAGGTCGGCGATTCGAATCCCTGCAACGGGGTGAGCTCCTGTTGCTCGATCCCAGCTCCTGCCAACCTAGCAGTTTGAAAGCACACCAATGTGAGTACATAAATAGGTACAGCTCCGGTGGGAAGGTAAACGGTGTTTCTGTGCGCTGCTCTGGTTTCGGCATTCCGTTGCTTAGTCATGCTGGGCACATGACCCAGAAAAACTGTCTGCGGACAAACGCCGGCTCCCTCGGCCTATAAAGTGAGATGAGCGCCGCAACCCCAGAGTCATCTGCGACTGGACTTAACTGTCAGGGGTCCTTTACCTTAACCTTTAAATCTAGAGTCTCAGGCATACGATGTTTACATCACTCGCTACCTGGTCATTTAAGGCAAACCTGTAGCCTTCCGGGAGGTGCTGTGTTGTTTTTAATATTCTGTTGGAAGCCGCCCAGAGTGGCTTGGGAAACCCAGCCAGATGGGCGGGGTATAAATAATAAATTGTTGTTGTTGTTGTTATGCTGAACCACAACACCCATCAGCCCCAGCAAGTATGGCCAATGGCCAGGGATGATGGGAGTTGTAGTTCAGCAATATCTGAAGGGCCAGAGGTTCCCTACACCTAATACTAAGGCAGCGGTGGGGAAACCTGCTGTCCGTGGTCCCCATTAGGTCTGCTAGGGCCCTCCAGCCAGCCAGCCAGCCAGCCAAGCAGGGAGAGCCGTGGCTGGACCAAAAGAAGGCTTGCGAGCAAAACCTTGCAGAACCCTGTGGGAAGCACTGTGCCCCTCCCTTCACACAACCTGACAGTCAGCTGATAGCTCAGTTGGTAGACAATGAGACTCAGCATTGTGGGTTCGAGCCCCACACTGGGCAAAAGACTTGGATGGCCCTCATGGTCCCTTCCAAGTCTACAATTCCATGATTCTAGGATCGTCAGTGCTTTGCAGGCAAGAAGTGCTGGCAATTGGGTGATTGACAGGTGGGTAGCTCCTCCCAGGTCCAGTTCCGCACCGCTGCTTTAAGGGGAGACAACAGCTATTGCATCTGGGACTTTCTGTGGGCATTTGCCATTGAGCTATGCTGCCTCCTTGAAGTGACCATTGATATCACAGTTGTCAAGCCGTCCTCTGGGCTGTTCCTGACTTCTCATTATTCATTTGAAAACAGCAGAAAGTCCTGTGGCTCCTTGAAAGCTAACAAGTTCGCTGTTGTGCAAGCTTTCATGGTTTAGGTGAATGTTTGATGGAATTTCTAAGGAAATAAGCCGATGACTCACAACATATTTGTTACTCTTTAAGCCGCCCCGGGTTCTTTTCAAGCTGCAGCAAACTAATGCAGCTTCTTGGAGTGGTTTGCTGACTCTCTGTGTATCCCCCACCCCTTTCTCCATTGAATGCATCCAGTTTAATGGATTCAAAGTGGGTTAAGCAATGTATTTTTAAAAAATTGTATAGCAAAGGCTTCTGTTACATCAAACTATAATAATAACATGCCTTTTGAGCAATGTTAGCCTTACTATGAGTAGACCAATCAAAATCAATAGTCCTAAATTAGACTGCTTGCAATGAGTCTACTCTTGAGTAGAAATAGTACAGCGGTACCAACAGTTACGAACGGGATCTGTTCCGGAAGCCCGGCCATATCCCGAAAACTTTGTAACCGGAGGTGCCCTTGTGCGCACACACGCAGGGCAATTGAGCGCTTCTGCACATGCATGCACGGTGAAACCCAGAAGTATACACTTCCAGGTTTGACGCAGCCATAACCCGAAGATTCCGTAACCTGGAGGTTATGCAGCATGAGGTCTGTATTGCATAAAACTCCATGGGCTGTATACATATACAGTGGTACCTTGGGTTAAGTACTTAATTCTTTCCGGAGTTCCGTACTTAACCTGAAACTGTTCTTAACCTGAAGCACCACTTTAGCTAATGGGGCCTCCTGCTGCCGCCACACCACCGGAGCACAATTTCTGTTCTCATCCTGAAGCAAAGATCTTAACCCGAGGTAATATTTCTGGATTAGCGGAGTCTGTAACCTGAAGCGTATGTAACCTGAAGCGTATGTAACCCGAGGTACCACTGTACTGAAAGCTCCCCCCCCAAAAAAAAAATAGTGGTTGAACTGATATATTTTATTAAGAAAATAAATAAATAGAACCCACTTAATATTGTCCAAAGCAGGGTTTCCCAAACTTGGGTCTCCAGCTGTTTTGGGACTACAATTCCCATCATCCCTGCCCAATGGTCTTGCTAGCTAGGGAGGATGGGACTTGTAGTCCCAAAACAGCCGGAGACCCAAGTTTGGGAAACACTGGTCTAAATATATTCAAACAAATTTAAAGCTTTACTTGAACATTGGGATATATATATATATGTTCCTGACTATTCTTAAGGTAGGACAACCCAATAGCCATATATTTCTTGTACCCTGATTACATCTGAAAAAACCGAGGCAGGACCGAAAATTGTTCACAAGCTCATTTTAGTACATCAGAGCCAAAGGGCAGCATACTCTGGCCTCTACTGTTCCCCACTGCCTCCCACAAATAACTGAGTTGGGCACATCCGTCAGCCAGAGAAGGAGCAGCTGCTAAAAAGAATATTCTGCAGCAACCGCTAGGTACTCTAAGGGTGTTACATGCAACGAGTGTACAATCTTGGTACCTGTGCAGAGAAATAGTTGAGCAGTACACTCTTCCAGTTATTTGACTCTGGTGTTCAAGGAGTGCAGGCTGTGTGCACAATTAGCTGAGCTGTACACAGATGAACACGTGTTGGGACCATAGCTTGCATCTGCTTTGCACTCAGAAAGTCCCATGTTCAGTCCCTGGCCTCTTCTCCCTGTAGACCTGGGAAAAACCCCTGTCTGAACCATTTGAGGATGCTACAAGTCAATGTAGACAATACTGAGCTAGATGGACGAATGTTCTGATTGGTGTAAGGCAGTTTCCTAGGTTCCCTTTTCACACAAACACTCGTACCTGCGTAGAGACAGCTGGTGCCCGTGTTCAGTGAGCAAACGTTCTGTAACTGCAGAATTATTAAACCACTCCGGGTTTAATGGTAGTTCTGTGAGAGGAATCATAGCATTGTAGAGTTGGAAGAAACCACGAGGGTCATCTAATCCAGTCCCCTGCAATGCAGGACTCTTCTGCCCCAACATTGGGCTCGAACCCCTAAACCCTGAGATTAAGAGTCTCGGGTTCTACCAGCTGAGCTATCCCAGCAGTAGGGGTTTCCTAACAATTCTCAGCACCCGTAACAAACCATAGTTCTCAGAATTCCTTGGGGGAACCATGACTGTTGAAAGTGGTGGAATAGTGCCTTAAATCTACGGTGTGAATGTGGCTGTAGTGCCAAATACTTGGGAGCAACAGCGGGCATAGATATCAAGGGTAGACAAGCTGTGACTCCAGATATTGATGGACTCCAAATCCCATCAGCCCCAGCCAGCGTGGCCCATGGTCAGAGATGATAGGAGCTACAGTCCCAACAACATCTAAAGGACCGTAGTTTCCCAACTCCTAGTACTGTTGCCTTGATGACCTCCTTATGGGCTTCCAAGAGGCATCTGGTTGGCCATGGTGCAGGGACAGGATCCTGGACTCGATGGACATTTTTTTGGTGTGCTCCAGCAGGGCTCTCCTTCTGGTCTCCTTGCTGTAAAACAGATGGTCTTGGGAATGTTTCCTGAATCCGGATGAACATTGATATTAAACAGGACCAGAAGAAAAGAAAAACGAAGTGTACTGAGTACATACTGTACATATCCTAGCAGGGAAACAAAATAGGGATGGTGAGAGCTATTATTGAACTGATTTCAGCCGGAAAGTGAATGCAAGCTTTCGCTTCAGGGTTTTTCAGAGCTTATGTTGATGCTGGAAAGTGGAAAAATACTTGAGAAAGAGCTTCAAACTTGCATAGTCCTTGACCCCTTCTGTGTGATGAACTGTGTGCAGAGCAAGTTCAGTCAGCAAATGTGTTCAATTTAGACCAGGTGTGGGGAACCGTTCTCCCACCAGGTGTTGTTCTTGTTAGTCGTTTAGTCGTGTCCGACTCTACGTGACCCCATGGACCAGAGCACGCCAGGCACTCCTGTCTTCCACTGCCTCCCGCACTTTGGTCAAACTCACGTTGGTAGCTTCGAGAACACTGTCAAATCATCTCATCCTCTGTCATCCCCTTCTCCTTGTGCCCTCCATCTTTCCCAACATCAGGGTCTTTTCCAGGGAGTCTTCTCTTCTCGTGAGATGGCCAAAGTATTGGAGCCTCAGCTTCACAATCTGTCCTTCCAGTGAGCACTCAGGGCTGATTTCCTTCAGAATGGATAGGTTTGATCTTCTTGCAGTCCATGGGACTCTCAAGAGTCTCCTCCAGCACCATAATTCAAAAGCATCAATTCTTCGTCGATCAGCCTTCTTTATGGTCCAGCTCCCCAACACAAGTCTACAGCGTTGCCACCTGAATGGGGCTGGATTTAGGTTTGATGAAGCCCTAAGCTACTGAAGGTAATGGGGCCCTTTATCCTCTGTCAACAACAAATTGTCGCTTTTTTGTGTGTTGAATATATGCCATATGGTAATTTATGGACCGAAGAGGTATCAAATGCCATTTGCCACTGTTGCTGTATGTAGGGGGTGCCGGCCCCCCCTGCACCCCCCACGCTACGCCACTGGCAGTACCCTCCATGAATTTTGCCTAATCCTTTTTTAAAAGCCATCCCAGTGGGAGGCAATCCAAAAGGTTGATCTTTTTTTTTGTTTGTTCCGAGTTAAAAACTCTATTTTCAAGGGGGGAGGGAAAGTCAACTAGATCTGTTCACCGATTTCCTCTCCACTGTGCACAAAGCCACAATACATACCTACACACACACACACATGCACACACCCCTTAATCTGCACTGAAAATGTTTTTGTTTGTTTTTAACTGAAAAGGTAGATCCTGGGAGTACAGTAAGTGCAAAGTGCAAAAATCAACTGACAGGAAAAGCTGAAAGTAGCACAATTAAAATGCAAAATATTGTGTATCTGAAGAAGAGTGCATGCACATGAAAGCTCTTACCAATGACAAACTTAGTTGGTCTCTAAGGTCCTACTGGAAGGAATTTTTTTATTTTTATTATTTTTTGACTACCGCAGACCAACATGGCTACCTATCTGTAACTAGAAATATTGTATATTATTGAACTATTAAACAGATAATGCTCACTGTTTCTATGAAACTTTGGAACCATGCAGCTAATTTCATAAATATAATCCTCCTTGATGGCTTTATTTGATGCTTACCTCATTCCAGCTGCTGTGTGTGAAGGAGAGAGAGAGAAAATGGATACAGCTGATCTCTGTTCTCATTCCAAAGGCAGAATTAAACTCTCTATTGCATACAAAAGCAAAAGAACAGTTAGCAAACATACCACTGCTAGTTTTAATTCTTTCAATAGTTTGCAAAGTGCTCATTACCTACTAATGCCCCATTATTCCCAACCCATTGACTGAGTCATTTACCAGTTAAACTCTCCTTGTGGTCAGCTTAAAAGCGATTAAAAGGAGACGGGTGTTAAATGGGTTGCAAGAACTGCTGGTGGTTTGGGGGGGGGGTTGTGGCCAAATTGTGGCAGTATCACACCTTCTCACTCTCATGCTGAAATGGGGACATTTTGGCCCTCCAGATGTTGTGAAACTGCAGCTTCCATCCTTTCTGGCAACTGGCCATGGTAGCTGGAGGAAATAAAAAGAAACCTTTTGCTCCCTCTTTTGCAACACCAGAACTTGTGGACATCCATTGAAGCCAAATGTTGGAAGATTCGGGACAGATGAAAAAACACTGCACATAGATAAAATATATGACTCACTCCCACAGGAGTAAGTGATGGGATTCTGCTGGCATAACTGTCAGTGGAGATTGGGGAGAGATTTGGTTTGATTCACATTTCAATTTGGACCTATTTATTCTGCAGTTGGGACGCGGGTGGCACTGTGGGTTAAACCACAGAGCCTAGGACTTCTTCATCAGAAGGTTGGCGGTTCGAATCCCTGTGACAGGGTGAGCTCCTGTTGCTCGGTCCCTGCTCCTGCCCACCTAGCAGTTCAAAAGCATGTCAAAGTGCAAGTAGATAAATAGGTACCGCTCCGGCGGGAAGGTAAACGGCGTTTCCGTGTGCTGCTCTGGTTTGCCAGAAGCGGCTTTGTCATGCTGGCCACATGACCCGGAAGCTGTCTGCGGACAAACGCCGGCTCCCTCGGCCAATAAAGCGAGATGAGCGCCGCAACCCCAGAGTCGGTCACGACTGGACCTTAATGGTCAGGGGTCCCTTTACCCTTTTTTTCTGCAGTTCCCGATACAGCTCCTTTTCCTCAACTCTCACCTCATAGTACATCCCATTCCTGCTAACTGTCAGTGGGACAGAGGGGAAGTGGGTAGGAACAATGGAGAAATTCACTGTTGTTTGCATTTTAATAAGAAACTACTCAAGGCACACTTTTCGAGCCAGTAGGGGAACAGAAACACAGTTATCCTTCAAAATTCACACTTCTCTGATTTTTGCAATATGGATTTTGGAAAAATGAGAAGCTGAGAGAAACCACAATTAAAAGAACATCTTTGCACGTTAGGAAAAGTGCTATGAATGTTATGGTCGTGATGGTGATAGCTGTTTTCATTGCGAAATAAGCTCAGTCTAGATCTCTACCCCACCCCACCCCACTTTGTGATACAACAACAGCCATAGGCTTTCTTAGTTCCACACGTGTCCACCTGGATTTATTCCAAAGAGCTGCCTACACTGAGGTCTTTTAGACACAGGTGGAGAGGAAACGCTTAACTCAATGTTATTACTTAAAGAAAAGTGAAAAACAGGAAACCGAGTCCAGGATTTCCTGCTTTACTTTGGTACTAACCCTGCATAGACATGTTAAATCAACAAGAATGACAGCATCATTTATTTTCAGTTTTGTGTGACGGGGAATCTTATATTGTCTTACAAGCCTGTCTTCATTATAACCAAGTGAAAACAAGAAGGCTGTGTCACTGCAAGCCTCGTTTCATAGCTTGGTTTCTCCATTCCTGGATGAGTATTAAGTGGTGAGCGTTTCAAATAGCAGACATAACTGTGTTTCATTGTTTGGTTTACTTTCAGCTGTGATAACCCTGCCTTCAAGAGACTCGGTTTTTATTATTCTCCTGAAGAATCCCCCCTCAAAGCTGTGTGTTAATGCCAATTGAACAGATAAGCTTGCTGTCATTTGTGGTTTTAAAGCAGAGGCTTTCAAACCTTTTAGGCCTTCAGGGAATGCTTTTTTTCTTTCTTTTGACACACTATTATTCTTCCAGACGGTAGTTTTTTTTTCTGGTGGGATTCAATCACGTACATACTGGCAAATTCAGGTTGTGCAATTGAAGTGAATTCGGTACTCTTCCACAACAAGCTCAGTTCTTCTCAAAAGCAATACTTTTTGTGATCACTAAAATGGCAGAAAAACACGCCAGAAAGTGTGTGGGGTAACAATTGCTCGATGTTGTCTAACATCCCTGCCATCAGATTGAACGCTCCATAAAGAGTCAGTTTCATCTTAAAACCACCTAAAATTTGTGCATTAAACAGGTTGTCAGGAAGCAGCCCCTGACTGACCTGTTGAGGAAACGGTGAACACTGGGCAGAGAATTAGGAACCATGTTGTGACTGGTTGTAGATAGGTAGCCGAGTTGGTCTGCCATAGTCAAAATAAAAAAATTCCTTCCAGTAGCACCTTAAAGACCAACTAAGTTAGTTCTTGGTATGAGCTTTCGTGTGCATGCACACTTCTTCAGATACACTGAACCTTCCAGTAGCACCTTAAAGACCAACTAAGTTAGTTCTTGGTATGAGCTTTCGTGTGCATGCACACTTCTTCAGATACACTGAAGAGGTGTATCTGAAGAAGTGTGCATGCACACGAAAGCTCATACCAAGAACTAACTTAGTTGGTCTTTAAGGTGCTACTGGAAGGAATTTTTTTATGTTGTGACTGGTTCATGTTTGGCTCATGTAGGCATGTTAAGAACGTAAGAAGAGTCTGCTGGCTCAAACCACTGTCCCATTTAGTCCATCATCTTGTTCTCATCGTGGCCAACCAGATGTATGGGGGAAACCCACAAGCAGGGCCCGATCCCAAGAGCACTCTCCCCTGGAGCCTCAGAGCCATTGATTTCCTTCTTCTCCATCGATTTCTCCAACCCTCTTTTAGAGCTATCCATAGTGGTGGCCACCAGGGCCTCCTGTAGTTTAACTCAGTGCTGTGTGAAGAAGTACTGGAATTTATCAGTCCTGACTATTCCAATAATGTTAGGTCACATTGCTGTGAATGAAGAACAGGGCCTGCCCAAGCATATGAAGTAGCTGCCTCAGGCGGCAAATGTTAAGGGATGGTGAGCTGTGGGGTAGGTTTGGAGGATGGAGCTGTGTGTAACCATGCAGCCGGCCGTTTGCTCCCTAAGCTAGCTTCAGGTGCGGTGGAGAAACGTTGTGTATGAAGTACAATTCGACTGGCAGACCAGCTGCCTTCTGCCCATGGAAGCAGCCATCTTTTCCTTCACCTCAGGCAGCAAAATGGCTTGGGCCTGTCCTGATCAAGACTGTGCCTTAGAACAGTGTTTCCCAACCGGTGTTCCGCGGCACACTACTGTGCCGTGAGACATTGGCTGGTGTGCCGTGGGAGGGAGGCGGGCGAGTCGGGCGGCGAGAGGCGGCGGCGGCGAGGATCCGCGTCGAGCCGGGGGCGGCTCCGCGGTGGTGGTGCCGAGCGGCGGGGCAGCGCGTGCAAAAGGGAGGAGCGCGAGACAGCGGAGGAGGAGGAGGCCGGCATGTCCGGGCAGCAGCAGCAACAACAGCAGCAGCAACTCCCGGCGACAGCTCCTCAAGCCCCGCCGCCGCCCCCTCCTCCGCCCGCTATCGCCGCCACCACCACAACAGCTGCCGCCGCCTCAGTTGCCGCCGTCCCTCAGTCCCTCGCTCTGCTGCCTCCTCCCACCCCCAAAGCTTGGAGGTTCCCCGGCAAGGGGGAGGGAAAAAACTTTCACTTTCGTGCGTCCCTCCCGGCGTGACGCTGCGCGCTGACGTCACGGGGCGGGGCTTTAATGGTGGTGTGCCGCGAGATTTTTTTTCAGTAAACAGGTGTGCCGTTGCCCAAAAAAGTTTGGGAAACACTGCCTTAGAATGTACTTCTCTGCTCTGTTTAAAGCTCCTGTGAGGAGCTAGAAACTTTTGAAACCTGTGTGTGTGTAAAAGGATAGAGCTAATTTCATTGTTTCAGGCTCTTGGTTAATTTTATTGAATTATTCTTTGCTCTAGGTATCAAATGACAGCTACAGTATTTGTTAGTTGACCAGAAATTCATCCTGCAAAGCTGCCCTAGAATATCCTCCCACTCAAGAAAGTGAAGATCATGAGACATTTGATTTTATTTCTCTCAGCATTTTCTCTCTCAGTCTAAAGGGTTTTCAGAAAAGGCAGCTTGGAAATGTTAAAGAAGCCTTTTAGTCACTGCTTAGCATTCAGGCTTGAGGAAGCAGAAGACAGATTTATCTCTTCTGCCCCCACAAATTCCTCATCCCTCTTCTCTGCCAAGGCCAGAAGGGCTTGGCTCAGAAGGGGTCAGGAGAAGGGGTTGTTTCCAGAGCTCCTTGGAAGAAGGCAATGAGTTCTTCTGCTGGAAATAGTTGCTCCTCAACATATCCTTTGCTCCCTGGTGATTTTATTTGCCATGTGCATTTTCTCCTCCTAAGCTTCACGGTACGCGCACAAAAAGCTTATTCACTGTTTCACATTTTCCAGCAATGCTGCCCTGCTTTCTTTTCTTTTTCTTTTTCTTTTTCTTTCTTTCTTTTTTTTTTTTTTTTTTTTGTTAGCCAGCAGAGTGGTTTAGCAGCTGGGCTGTTGTCCAAGCTATTTGGAATTCAAGAGTAGCAGAGAAGGCGAAAAACAAAGAGCCTGATGCTTAAGCCCTTTTTTCACTTATTGGACATTCTCATCCCACCCTTTTCTTGCAAGGAATTCGATGCCAGCAGCATAGGAAACCTAGGGAACTGCATTGGACCAAGCCAGACCAATTGTCCATCTGGCTCAGTGTTGTCCACTCTTCCCTGCATGTATGGCTCTTCCCCTCCAACCCATTTTATCTTCACAACAACCCTGTGAGGTATATTAGGCTAGAGAGATTGACAGGCCCAAGCTCACCCAGTGGTTGGGTGGGATTTTTGACTTGAGCCTCCCCAGTCCTCAGGGATGGGGGTGGGGAGGATCTTCAGATCTCATTGGCCTCCGACTGCAACCTCCAAGAGCTGTTCAACAATAAAACAGCCTTCCTTGGAAGGTGATGGACTTCTCCAGGATAATCAGGGATTATTTAGCTGTGATTCTTGCATTGCTGGGGGTTGGGGGTTGGAAGTCCCTTCCACTTCTACATTTCTGTGAGTCTTCATCTCCCGATTCACCATGCTAGCTGGGAGCTAAAATGGGAGTTGGAGACACTAGACCACGGGTGTCAAACACAAGGCCCGCGGGCCGAATCCGGCCCGCCAGACCTCATCATGTGGCCCGTGTAGCTGCCAGCCCGCTTCCCCCTGCGAGGCGGCGCGCTTTGGGCGGGGATGGGGGGCTGGAAGGCGGACGGTAGAGAAAGCGAAGGCGCTCCCTTCCCGCGCTGTTACTCGGCCGGCCTGAGAGAAAATTTCTGAGGCGGCGGCGGCCTTCGTCCAGGGTCCGGGGGCCATAGCAGGACTTTGCCCTCCCAGCGGCCTGGAGCATCTGGAGCTGGGGCGGCTGCGGGACCCGCCGGGCAGCGGCGGCGGCGGCGGAATCGCCGCCACTTCTTCTCCTTCTCCTCCTCCTTCGTCTTGCTTGCCGTTGCCGCCGCTCTCCTCTTGCTCGAGGCAGGCCTGGAGCCGGGACAACCCGGGGTTCGAGCCCGAGGAGGAGGCGGGCGAAGCGGCCAGGGCGGCTGGCGGGAGCGTGGCGGTGGGGGCCATGCTGCAGATGGGCGTGGTGGAGTGGGGTGCCTTCGCCCTCAGAGCCTGACGCCCGGGAGGGCCTGCCGAGAGCGGGAGGCAGCAGAGGTGCAGGCGGCGCGGCGAAAAGGAGGAAGGTGGGGGGGAAGGCAGGCCAGTGGCCTTGCTCCGCCGGAGGCGCTCCGCCGCTGCCACCGCGTTTCCCTCACGAGGAGACGGGCAAGGAGGTCGCTGAGCAGCCGCCGCCGCCTCGCCTGGGCCAAAGGGATGGCGCACCGCCTGCGAGGTGAGTCGCCGCCCGGCCGGGCCCTTCTGTCGCCCTTCCCGGCTCGCATCTCTCCTGTTTCACCTTATTACTCGCGAGTCTTCTGCTCTGAAGACAGATGCAAGTAATCCGTTCAGCTCCTCTGCTACCTCCTTTCCCACCTTTAGCACACTTTTGATTCCCTTGTTGGCCAAAGGCTCTACCACAGACATGTCCAAAGTCCATTTCGGGGGCCTAATCCGGCCCCTTCGGCAGTTTATGGGGTAAAATCCTCAAAAAACCCCTCAACAACTTCAACCCTAAAAAAAAAAGCTCAACAATTTCAATCCTAAAAAAAGCGCAACAACTTTGGTTGGCCCTCACGGCCCTTCACTTCATCAAATCTGGCCCTTCTTGAAAAAAGTTTTGGCACCCCTGCACTAGACCATGAATAGGCAAACTATGGCCCGGGGGCCATATCCGGCCCAATCACCTAAATCCGGCCCTCCGACGGTCCAAGAATCAGCATCTTTTTACATGAGTAGAATGTGTGCTTTTGTTTAAAATGCATCTCTGGGTCATTTGTGGGGCATGCCTGGTGTTTTTACATGAGTAGAATGTGTGCTTTTATTTAAAATGTGTCTCTGGGTTATTTGTGGGGCATAGGAATTTGTTCATTTTTTCCCCCCTTCAAAACATAGTCCGGCCCCCCACAAGGTCTGAGGGACAGTGGACCGGCCCCCTGCTGAAAAAGTTTGCTGACCCCTGCCCTAGACTCATTTGTTGCTCATTTGACATCACAGCCAGTAGGTGTGCACCACTGCATTCCACGTAGTGCTTGCCGCAGAAATATGTAGTTTCGCCCCCTCCCCTCCCTGCATGCACCCCAGGCACTTTTTGAAGACTTCTGTTGAGTTGTTTGGAAACCCAGTCGGTGGATTTGAAGTGTGTTGGCTGCAGTACAGGAGCTTGATCACATGGATAAGGCTCTGCGGAGAGAAACTGGAAGTCCAGCACATTCCTTTGTGGTGACACATCTGTGTTGTAGGGGAGAGGCTTTTGCAGCAGCCGCTGAGTTTTATCTGAAAGCTGGCAACATTTTGAAAGTTGAGGCACTTTTAGTGGTTCCCCCATGCCCCTGAGGTTTGGCTGCACGTCATCAGGGGCTGAACTTCCAGTGGGACAGCACCTGCCCTGTGGAACTCCTTGCCACTAGAGGTTCAGCAGCAGCCATCTCTACTTGTATCCTAAGAACTGTTATTATTCAGGCTGGCTTTTCGCACCCGAGATTCTTTGCCAACCATCTCTTGCTGATGTGTCTGACATTTTTTAGACTTGTAGAGTTGGAAGTGGGACCCCAGGGGTCATCTAGTCCAACCCCCTCTGCAATGCAGGAATCTAAAGCTTCCACGGCCGATGGCCATCCAATCCCTTATTGTAATGCGGTGTTTTATAGTCTGTGGTGCCACCTTGTGAGGAGTTATATAAAAGTGCAGTTTATGGATATTTAAGTAAATAAACCAACAATAAATAAATGCCTGAGCTTCTCTCTTTCTCTCTCCCACTTTAGGAGTCACCGGCCAACATGTCTCTCAAGAAGGAAGGTGTGCAGAAGAAATGGGCTGCCTTGAAGGAGAAGCTGGGTTCTCAGGACTCCGATCAGACGGAGGCCAACCTGGAAAACGCAGAGCCGGAGCTGTGCATCCGCCTCCTGCAGATCCCATCCGTGGTGAACTACTCAGGGCTCAAGAAGCGGCTGGAGAGCAGCGACGATGGCTGGATGGTCCAGTTCCTGGAGCTCTGCGGACTGGATCTCCTGCTTGAGGCCCTGGACAGGCTTTCCGGGAGGGGGGTCTCCAGGATCTCGGATGCCCTGTTGCAGCTGACTTGCATCAACTGCGTGCGAGCAGTCATGAACTCTCAGAAGGGCATCGAGTACATCGTGAGCAATGAAGGCTACGTCAGGAAACTCTCCCAAGGTGAGAGAATGTTTCCCTCGTCCGTTCCACGCAGTGTTTGCAGGCACACAAAACATGTAGTGGGATGCGGGTGGCACTGTGGGTTAAACCACAGAGCCTAGGACTTGCTGATCAGAAGGTTGGCGGTTCGAATCCCCGCGACAGGGTGAGCTCCCGTTGCTCGGTCCCTGCTCCTGCCAACCTAGCAGTTCAAAAGCACGTCAAAGTGCAAGTAGATAAATAGGTACCGCGCTGGCGGGAAGGTAAATCGCGTTTCTGTGTGCTGCTCTGGTTCACCAGAAGCGGCTTAGTCATGCTGGCCACATGACCCAGAAGCTGTACGCCGGCTCCCTCAGCCAATAAAGCGAGATGAGCGCTACAACCCCAGAGTCGGTCATGACTGGACCCAATGGTCAGGGGTCCCTTTACCTAAAACATGTAGTTGCAATGCAACAAAAGTAGACCTAGACCATGGGTAGGACAAACTAAGGCCTGGGAGCCCGATCCGGCCCAATCGCATTCTAAATCTGCCCCACGGATGGTCTGGGAATCAGCGTGTTTTTACATGAGTAGAATGTGTCCTTTTATTTAAAATGCACCTGTGGGTTATTTGTGGGGCCTGCCTGGTGTTTTTACATGAGTAGAATGCGTGCTTTTATTTAAAATGCATCTCTGGGTTATTTGTGGAGCATAGGAATTCGTTCATTTCCCCCCCGTCAAAATATAGTCCGGCCCCCCACAAGGTCTGAAGGACTGTTGACCGGCCCCCTGCTGAAAAAGTTTGCTGACGCCTGACCTAGACAATAAATAAAATGTTTAGAAATACGTAGTGCTTTTTTCTTTAAAAAAATGTTTAGGGGAACCCTAATAATAATAATAATAATAATAATTTATACTCTGCCCATCTGGCTGGGTTTTCCAGCCACTCTGGGTGGCTTCCAACAAAAGATAAAAATACAATAAAACATAAGTCATTAAAAACTTCCCTTAACAGGGCTGCCTTCAGATGTCTTCTAAACATCAGATGGTTGTTTATTTCTTTAACATCTGATGGGAGGGCGTTCCACAGGGCGGGCGCCACTACTGAGAAGGCCCTCTGCCTGGTTCCCTGTAACTTGGCTTCTCACAGTGAGGGAACCACCAGAAGGCCCTCCCAGCTGGACCTCAGTGTCCGGGCAGAACGATGGGGGTGGAGATGCTCCTTCAGGTATACTGGACTTTTTTACTCAAGAAAATCTCCATTATAGTAATTTCCCTACTCATATTGAAATACTGCCCCTCGATGAGGCCAAACTTGTCATTAGTAAAACACCACACATCCACATTCCACACTGCTCCACACATTAAACAATCGCTTCTGTCTGAGACTCAGGAAACACTGTGGGAGGAAATGAGGCCGCCATCAGGGGTAGCAACAGAACTGACAATTCACCATGCTAGAGAAGAAACTTAGATTTTTATTTTTTTTTTAGTTTCTTCTTCCATTAGAGTCACAAAATGTTTAGGAGCATGCGTACCCCCAGGAAAAAAAGCACTGGAAGTACGCAACCAAACTGAGCAGGGGCTCACTTTCCCTCAAGCAGGTGGGATTTGTGCCTTCCTGAACTAAGCCGTTTCCTAATTTGTTGTCTCGAGGTTAGACTAGGGTTATTAGTCATCCCCGGTTCCCAGGGACAATCCCTGGATTTGTAAACCTGTCCCTGGACAAATTCCGTCCCTGGAATGTCCCCAGATTTGCAAATCTGTCCCCGGGAAACGTGGCAGTGGCAGCCTCAGCAGCCCGGAGCCAGTCTGGTAGGTCATTTGGCTCTGGCTGGCTTCAGGAGCTGCTCACTGCTGCCACCACTGCCGAAGGGGAACCAGGGATGTCCGGCGGTACAGATCTTCTGCCCCCTTCCCCCTTTGTTTTGACAGATCAGGGGAGGCTCGGGAGTCACAGGCGGGCAGGCACTGCCCAGGAGGGGCACAAGGCGCGTGGTTTCTCTGCCAGGCAAGGTGCAAAGCCCTTCTTTTGCACCCTGTGAAACATAAATGTGCAGTTTTTTTAGAAAACCAGACAACAGCCACCTGCCCATGACTCGCGAGCCTCCCCCGATCAGTCAGAACAAAGGAGGAAGGGGGAAGGAGATCGGGGGAGGCTTGGGAGTCGTGGGTGAGCGGCGCGCCATTGCCCAGTTTTTAAAAAACTCTGCACATTTATGTTTTACAGGGTGCGAAAGAAGGGCTTTGCACCTTTATACAATATGCATGTGTGCTTGGGCCCAGGGTCTTTTGCCTCATCCTCCCCACTACTGACTCCCTGTTGCTACTCAGCTTCAAAAAAAAAAAAAAAGTGTCCCCGGAGTCATTGAAAAAAATCTGGTAACCAAAGGTTAAATGTGCCCTCATTGCTGACCTCTGTCCCTCTGTCTCTGCAGCACTTGACACCTCGAACGTCATGGTCAAGAAACAAGCGTTTGAGCTCCTGGCCGCTCTCTGCATTTACTCTGTGGATGGTCACGCTCTGGCGTTGGACGCCCTGGATCATTACAAGGCAAGCAGAAAGTCAGGTGTATTGTTAAGGGCACAATGTACACACACGTATAAAAATGCTCTGCTGAATCAGATCAAAGGTTATCTACTCTAGTGTCTTGTTTCCCACAGTGACTAACTGGATAGCCTCCAGCTATCCTACAGGTAGAGCTTCATATAGGGATGGGTGGATTGGCCACTTTGAAAGTGGTTTACCTAGCAAATGTAAATAGATAATAATAATGAGATTTAGTAGTGGGGAAGGGCTGTAGCACCCTTTGCATGCAGAAGGTCCTAACTTCAATCTCCAGCACCACCAGGTAAGGCTGGGAATATCTCCTGCCCAAAACCCTGGAGAGCTGGTGCCTGTCAGTGTAGGCAGCAATGAGATGGACCAATGGTCTGACTCTGTATAAGGCAACTTCCTGTGTATCTACATATGTAGGCTCTTCATATAGAGCGATATGGGGAGAGCTGTAGCTCTTCTAGTAGGGCATCTGCTTTGGTTGCAGAGGGCCCCAGGTTCAATATTAATATCAATATTAATATCAGTGTGGATATTAATGTTAATATTAACCCGGCTGACTGGGTTTCCCCAGCCAGCATGTACAAACACATAATGCAGATGTACCTTGTTCGACTTCCAAAACGTTCGACTTCCAAGGCGCGTCTTCCGATTGGCTGCAGGAATGTCCTGCAGCCAATCGGAAGCTGCGGAAGCTGTTCCAGATGTTCGGCTTCTGGAAATAATTTGAAAACCGGAACAATCACTTCCAATTTCCGAGCGTTCGGGGGGCAAAACATTTGAGTTCACAGGCATTTGGCTTCCGAAGTTCCACATTAAATGTTAAAAAGTTCCCTATACAGGGCTGCCTTCATATGTCTTCCAAAGGCTGTATAGTTACTTATCTCCTGCCTGCTGGAGTGTAGCACTGCCAGCCAGTTTAGACAGTACTGAGCTAGAAGAACCAATTGCCTGACTCATTTTAAAGGAGCTTTTTATGTTTGGCTGCTTTATTAAGAGACTATAGCTAAGTTGTAAAGCACTTACAGTGGTGCCTCGCAAGACGAAATTAATCCGTTCCGCGAGTCTCTTGGTCTTGCGGTTTTTTCGTCTTGCGAAGCACGGCTATTAGCGGCTTAGCGGCTATTAGCGGCTTAGTGGCTATTAATGGCTTAGTGGCTTAGCGGCTTTAAGAAAAAGGAAACAAACTCGCAAGAACTCGCAAGACGTTTCGTCTTGCGAAGCAAGCCAATAGGGAAATTCGTCTTGCAGAACAACTCAAAAACCGGAAAACTCTTTCGTCTTGCGCATTTTTCGTCTTGCGAGGCATTCGTCTTGCAAGGTACCACTGTACTCTGCAGGGGGGAAATCCCAGGGTTGGTCATCAGCATCTCCATGAAGGGCAGTTGATGGGGAAGAAAACCCTTCTGTGACCCCGGAGAGCCCTTGACAGTCAAAAGTAGGCATTTCTGGGCTCGATGTCCAAAGGGTCTGGGCAGTTTTGATGCAAGTAGCTTCCCGTGTTCCTCTTGATTTTGAACCTCGATTTGACACGTCTGCTATTTCTGTGTCACAGACGGTGAAGAACCAACAGTACCGCTTCAGTGTCATCATGAATGAGCTCTCGACCACTGACAACGTGCCCTACATGATAACCCTCTTGAGTGCCATCAACGCGGTCATCCTGGGGACAGAAGAACTGAGAGCTCGGATGCAGCTCCGCAATGAGTTCATTGGTAAGGACAGCAATCCGGAAACCAAGAACATGATGCAACGTTAATGACAGAGCCATCCTTGATCCAGACTGCGGTTCTAGGATGCTGTGGTCTAGGTATAGACTAGTCATATACAGAAGGGACGCGGGTGGCGCTGTGGGTTAAACCACAGAGCCTAGGGCTTGCCAGTCAGAAGGTCAGCGGTTGCCAATCAGAAGGTCGGGGTGAGCTCCCGTTGCTCGGTCCCTGCTCCTGCCAACTTAGCAGTTCGAAAGCACAAAGTGCAAGTAGATAAATAGGTACCGCTCCGGTGGGAAGGTAAACGGCGTTTCCGTGTGCTGCTTTGGTTCTCCAGAAGCAGCTTAGTCATGCTGGCCATAATGCCCGGAAGCTGTACGCGGGCTCCCTCGGCCAATAAAGCGAGATGAGCGCCGCAACCCCAGAGTCGGTCACAACTGGACCTAATGGTCAGGGGTCCCTTTACCTTTACCTTTTACTCTTGCTGTTTGCTACACTGAGCTCCTTTGTGAGGAAGGGTGAGATTTAAATAAATAAAATAAGTTTGTTAGTAGGGCTGGGCACAACCTGGTTTTCAACATCATGATATATCACCATCTAAACATCGCAATATACTGGTCTATCACAATGTCTGAAATAAGGAAATAGCTATGTTAAGGCATTGGCTGGCTTTGTGGTTTGTCCCTCATCTTTATTTATGCATAGCACATAGACACATGTCTGTGAGTGAGGTCCCTAATAAGGAGTATTGGCGATAAAAAAATGATAGAATATTCAAAGTTCGCAGGCCTAACAAGTAAAATAAGGGAGCAAGTAGATCAAGTATAAAAGTGGAGTGGGAAAAATTGTGGAGTATTTGGAAAATAACTGTAAACATGTGAAAACGCTAGCAATATTAAGGTAAATTCAACAGTAAAATATGTAATAAAGGAAAAATAAGGGGAGAAATCAAACTAAATGGATATACTGTATAAGAATATGCAGGAATAGTGGGAAAATCAAAGGAACCAGGGAAGGGGAAGAAGGGAAGTTGTTGATTGTTTTATTATAAAGAAAGATATTAATAGTGGAAATGTATATTTGAATTTGATTTTGGAAATGGTGATAAATATATATATATATATATTTTTAAAAAATAATGATTCGCAATATATTGCAAGGTCAAATATTATGAAACCAATCTCACAATATGGACTTCAAACTGGTTTTGGATGATATATTGATATATCACCCAGCCCTATTTGCTTTTATGTCAGTGAAACTCTTCAAGACATTTTTAATTCGCTCCTTCCAGGTCTCCAGTTGTTGGATATTTTAACCAAGCTGAGGTGAGTCATTTATTATCTTTCTGACCATATCCGTTGAGATTTATTTTGCAGCAGCGCATCATTTCAGGATGATCATGATCATTGTCGGTACAAATCTTCAGGCCAGCCATTATGTCTGTGGTTATTTCTGTCTAGCTCCAACCACTTTGCATGACAGACCTATGCATCAAGAGATTCGGGCTTGAATAGACTTGTACCACCATTACATTTCCTTTGAAACAGCTGTGCTGTGCTCACATTTAGGGACTGATGGATCACTGTATTTAGATCCTGGAAGGAATTTTCCCCCTAGTCAAAATGACTAATAACACTGGAGCGTGTTGGAGATTTTTACTATCTCCATCATTTTTCTAAGACCCCTCAATCTTTTTCTTGCAAATAATGACAATATAGGTATGCATTTTCAGTTTGATTTTTGCTACCATGAGGTCTAGAAGCATGCTTTTTCCAAACCCACCAGATTCTGCTATGACCACCTAGGATTTCTTCACAATCCAGCCAAGCAACTCCAGTCCCACCTGACCTAGACTGAGACAATTGCTCTAGGCGGGTGGCCCAGTTTTCATGATTAAGCACTGGCTTAATAAACTACTTGCTTCCCACTTCCAAATTCTAGCTGGTTTGGAAGCCATTAACTTCAGTTCCCAGTTCATACATAATGAGAAGCAGTAGTTAACAGTTGTTGTTGTTGTTGTTTAGTTGTTTAGTCGTGTCCGACTCTTCGTGACCCCATCGACCAGAGCACGCCAGGCACTTCTGTCCTCCACTGCCTCCCGCAGTTTAGTCAAACTCATGCTGGTAGCTTCGAAGACACTATCCAACCATCTCGTCCTCTGTCGTCCCCTTCTCCTTGTGCCCTCCATCTTTCCCAACATCAGGGTCTTTTCCAGGGAGTCTTCTCTTCTCATGAGGTGGCCAAAGTATTGGAGCCTCAGCTTCAGGATCTGTCCTTCCAGTGAGCACTCAGGGCTGATTTCCTTCAGAATGGATAGGTTTGATCTTCTTGCAGTCCATGGGACTCTCAAGAGTCTCCTCCAGCACCATAATTCAAAAGCATCAATTCTTCGGTGATCAGCCTTCTTTATGGTCCAGCTCTCACTTAACAGTAAGCAAGGTTATTGAGCCAGGATTTGATCCATAAATGTCTCTCGCTAAACCCACCAGTAAGAAACCCCCGTTTATTCCTTCTTCTCATTTATCTTTGGTCCATGGGTGCATTTTACTGGAAGAGGACACTAGCAGCACTTGTAACGAGGCAGAGCCATGGGTTTGCCCTCCTGAACCGGGTGTAGCAATGGCTTACCAGGACTGGGTTGAAACAGGGCAGTGGTGAGGTCAGAGTCATACATACAGCTGCACTGGGTGGAGAGCTGGATTGGCAGCGGCAGTCCTGCCAGCATAGCTGCATTCGCCCCAACCTTACCACCACCTGCATCCCCATCCAGGTAAACACCAGTGATGCTGGTGTCTGGAGGGTAGCTGTGCCCCAACCATAGCTGTCAACCTTCCCTTTTTTTGCGGGAAATTCCCTTATTCCAGCGCCGTTTCCCGCTGCTTCCCGCTGCTATCCCAGATTGTTAGATATCCCGTAGACTGTCCCCAAGACAGGTGAGGCTGCTGATCCCTTATTTTCGAGGCTGCTGATCCCTTATTTTCAAATCTGAAAGTTGGCAGCTATGGCCCCAACCAAGGGCACTGCTACTAAGAAAAGCCACAGGATTCTCTGATTTGCAAATTGACCTGCCCTCCAAAAAATGTTTTGGGAGACTTAAAATATGAAGAGGTTTCCCTAAATATGTGTATTTCACCTTTTCAGTATAGATGCTTGTACTAAGGAGAGCAGGAAGGAGTTGAGATTTGGGGGCACCCTCTCATACCTGTATGTAACTCAAAATGAGCTCAGTTTTTTAACGGAGGGTTTTGCAAATATCTACTGTTGCGGGTTCTCTGCAGAGATATAGAGGATGAGGACTTGCTTATCCAGTGTGAAACGTTTGAGGAGGCCAAGTCCGAAGACGACGAGGAATTGCTGAGGATATGCGATGGGATTGACATGAGCAACCATCAAGAGGTTTTCTCATCCCTGTTTAACAAAGTGAGTAGGGGTCTTCGTTTTAAATGCAGCTTTAAACATTTTTAGAACATTCCTGTTCTGTTCCCCACCCCCCGCATTTTCCAAATAGCTAATAACAAGTATCCATTAAAAAAACCTAATAAATATCGGTTATTAAGCAATAAACAAAGGAAAGCAACTCAGCCCATTAAAAACAACCATATCAATTATTACTCTTATTATTATTATTAAATATCTATACTGCCCTTCATCCGAGGATCATGGGGCAGTTTGCAATATAAAAACGCAAAAATGCACGCCATAATAACAGACAAATAACCCCCGCACATACACAGTTTAAAAGGCCATAGATTGTTTAATTAACAATTTAAGAGGAATGTTTTTGCCTGGTGCCTAAATATATGCAGTGAAGGAGCCAGGAGAGGGAAAGCTTTGTCAGAACAGAAACAGCTGCAACAGAAGTTAGAAGATGCAACGAGTCATGCTGGCCCAAACCTAGGGGCTGTGAAGCCCAGCTTCCCCTTGCCACAGTGGCCAGCCAGATGCCTTTGGGAAACCTACAAGCAAACTGTGAGGGCAACAGTCTTCTGCCACCATTATGCATGGTGCTTCAGATCCTGAAGGTGGCAGGTAACCATCCAGCCTTGTCCTCCATGAATATTGGATGTGATGTAGAATGCGATCCTTGTTTCACTCACAGTCACACTGCACCATGGAGGTTTGTGAGCAAGGTGCCCATATATCCTGAGGTTTATACATCCCTCATGCAGAGATGCCCTCTGCCACACATGCACACAAGAATTCGCCCACATGTATCCTGTGCCTGCTTCCACAACTGGGAAATTTGGCTTGGCCCTTACATCCAGCATCAGCAACAAATAACTTGACAGCCCTGGGCTTACAACAGCGTAGGTTTTAATGGCCGGATGGGCACCCTGCCATGTAACAATGACTTACGATCTGGAAAGCTTAACTTGTGGTGGCTGCTTTTCGTTTCAGGTGAGCAGCTTTCCAGCCTCCATCCAACTGCTGTCCATTCTCCAGAGCCTCTTGCATCTCGAACCTTCCCATCGCTCCAGCCTGTTGCTATGGGAATCCTTAGAAATCCTAGTAAGCAGAGCCATCTTGCTTGCAAATGACAGTAAGTGGAAGCTCACTGTAACCTATGATGCAGCCGCAGTGCTGTCTTTGTGTTGTTGTCGTCATTGTCGTCTTCTTCTTATTCTTTGGCGATCACTCATAGCTGAATAAGATTGTCTTCCATGAACACAGTTTTAACAGTGAGTCCGTAAGTGACTATGGAGGCCAATTCTGGATCCACACATACTTCCATGGTGGGGACATAGGTTTCTGGGCAGGAGTTGGTCACGGTTAGGGTTTGCCAAACATGCCTTTCTCTTGGCACATTTCTCCCTTTTGTCCTGAGTTTGTGCTTCTTCAAAGTCCATGACACCTTTGGGAATGGCTCTTCTCCAATTGGAGCTCTCACAGGCCAGTGTTTCCCAGTTTTCAGTGTTTATACTACCTTTTTTTAGATTTGCCTTGAGAGCATCTTTAAACTTCTTTTGTTGTCCACCGGTATTTTGCTTTCCATTCTTGAGCTGGGAATAAGTAGTTGCTTTGGAAGATGATAATCAGGCATCCGAACAGCATGACCAGCCCAACGAAGTTGATGTTGAAGAACAACTTCTTCGACACTGGAAATGTTGAGAATATTGTTTCTGGTTTAGGACTATTTCTATTTTTAAAAGGATATTCTACAAAGGGAAACATACTACAGGGGAAACATTTCCCTGCATATTTACATTTACATTTATATTTATAATGCCTTTTTCCCTAACAGAGACTCAAAGACAGCTTACAGATAAAATAGAAACAGCTTTAAAAAATGGTGGTGGTAGGGAAATCATTTTTTTAAAAAATAAACATTTACAGAATTAAAACTGTATATAAATACAAAATTAATATATATTCTGTATTTATATATAGTTTTAATTCTATAAATGTAAAACATACAGATAATTACAATAAGGATGACAGGATATCAGCCCTTTTGTTAGAAAGCAGTCAGTTCACCAAAGCCAGCAGAAGGGCAACAAGGAGGCAGACTATTGGTCTGCCTTCCTACATTCTATGGCAAAGAAAGTTGTGTCTAGCTGTCATCTGAACAGAAAGTGCATCTAACAAACCCCTGTGATACCCATCATTTATATTCTCATGAAGGAATGGCAGAGCTTCCAGCAGGGTAACGACATCATTTGGAAACCACCAACCCAAAGCACCTCTAATAAAGCCAGAGGACCTGTCCATCGTTTTTGATAGAGGTGTGCAGCTGAGGAGATGCTTGACTCTTCCACAGTGGTTTTCTACGGCCACCCCAAAATTTCCCTCCACCAGCCATTGGACTGGGTATCCCTTGTTCTGCAATAGTAGTCATAGTAGTAGTAGTTGCTGTTTGTGCAGAAAGAGGCTTTGAACTGGTTCTAAGGATGCCTTAGATCTTCTCCCCTTCATTGCAGTACAAGGCAACAGCGTGGAAGAAGTCATGGAGAGGCTGCTGTCCATCAAGAAGAGGCCAAAGAAAAGAAGTCCAGACTCCCGGCGAGGCGCCAGCAAAGTGAATGAGAGCACTCAGACCAATGATGCTTCTGAGGGTCTTCCAAGCGCCTGCCAGAAATGTCCTCTTCCCGCAACTTGCTCTTCCGGTGGCCCACCCAACCCAGAGGCTCCAAATGTGTCTGAGAGCGTTACGCCACCCCAGCTACTGACCTGCTCGGCATTGCCTGGGCAAAGCTCCACTCCATCGAGTGTCCCTCTACTGCCTCCACCTCCCCCTCCGCTTCCTGGAACAGCCAGCATGGCATCACAACAGCTGCCGCCACCGCCGCCGCCTCCACCACCACCTCTCCCTGGCATGATAAGTGCACCACCTCCAGCCCCCCCTCTGCCTGGCATGGCGGGGGTCCCTCCCCCTCCTCCCCTTCTGCCTGGCATGGCAGCGATTCCTCCACCACCCCCGCTCCCTGGCATGATAAGCGCGCCACCTCCAGCTCCCCCTCTGCCTGGCATGGCAGCGATCCCGCCCCCGCCCACACTCCCTGGCATGGGAGGTGTGCCACCCCCTCCCCCGCTCCCTGGTATGGGAGGTGTGCCACCCCCTCCCCCGCTCCCTGGCATGGGAGGTGTGCCACCGCCTCCCCCACTCCCTGGCATGGGAGGTGTGCCACCGCCTCCCCCACTCCCTGGCATGGGAGGTGTGCCACCCCCTCCCCCGCTCCCTAGCATGGGAGGTGTGCCACCGCCTCCACCCCTCGCAGGCAACGTGGATGAAATTGTGATTGCTCGTGTCGAGGTCCCCCTTGGCTACAACAGGCCCTTCCACAAGAGGGTGAAGCCTCCGACGCTAAGGATGAAGAAGTTGAACTGGCAGAAGCTGCCCTCCAATGTGGTGAGAGGTAAGTTATGCCAACGCCACACAGTTGCGTCAGTGGCGTAGCGTGGGGGGTGCAGGGGGGCCGGCCGCACCGGGCGCAGCATCTAGGGGTTAGGGTTAGGCGGCGCAAATCCACGGGTTAGGGGGTGCAAATTACTTGCCTTGCCCCGGGTGCTGATAACCCACGCTACGCCACTGACGCCACGTCCCGTTCGCTTTGTCGCCAGCGCAAATTCTCTCCCAGTGCAAGCCTACCTGCATGTTAAGGTCCTCCTTGCAGGTCCTTTTCCACACGCCAGGTCCTCCTGAAGCATAGCTGGTAGGGTCTTCTCGGTGGTAGCCCCAGTGGCGTAGCGTGGGGGGTGCAGGGGGGCTGGCCGCACCGGGCGCAACATCTGGGGGTTAGGGTTAGGGGGCGCAAATCCACGGGTTAGGGGGCGCAAATCCACGGGTTAGGGGCGCAAATTACTTGCCTTGCCCCGGGTGCTGACAACCCACGCTACGCCACTGGGTAGCCCCAGTGCTATGGAACTCTCTCCCCAAAGATGTATGCCTCACTTTCCTCCCTGTCGTTTCGACAGCTGCATGTGGCCACCTTGTCCTGATAGGCTTTCGAGCTGCCATGATGCCTGGCTTGAACTTGGTATATTTATTTATACACTCTAGAATGCTGCTATTTTGACGTGTTTGTAAAAACAAAGTATTTGGCTGTCTCTTTTTCATATCTCGTCATCAATTTTAGTATCGTTGGCTCTCCTGCTGAGATTTCTTTTTAATGCAAATTGATGGATTGCAGCCACGGCCATGCAGATTCTTTCTGAGAACATTCCCCCCAAAACAGTATTGAAAATGGGGCAGCAAATAACTGCCACCCAAGACTATAATGAGTACAGCTTATGATTGATGCACGATAGAAAGGACAGCAGGAGAGGCTTTCCGTAATTCAGTCCAACTTTACCCTAGTCCTGTGGCATCTCAAAGACTTCAGTGCCATCAACCTTTTCATTTTCTACTGTACTATTTTCTTTTTCTTTTTTGCATCCAATATCTAATAATTTTCCTGCAGTGCCTCACTTCGAGGGGATATATGCAAGGGGAACTTGTTGTGTGCCGCCTGCCATAATGCCTTTTGTCTTGCAGAGGGGCACTCTATGTGGGCTTCCGTGACAAGCAGTAGCGAGGAGATCATGGAGCCGGACTACACGAGCATAGAGCAATTGTTTTGCTTCCCACAAACGAAGCCCAAGGAGAAACAGGCAGCCCCGGTGAAGGTGGAACCGAAGGAGGTAAGACAATGATCCATCTGGATAACTGCGCAGTCTGTCCCAATGATACCAATAAGACTGCCTTGCAGATAGCCACTTGCCTGTGATGATGGAGAATCTCCTTTAGGTGACCAGGCAAGGAAGCTTTCGAAGTTGGTGAGGAAAGTTGCTTCTTTTCTTATCATAGAATGATATAATTACAGAGTTGGAAGGGACCCAAGGGTCATCTAGTCCAACCCCCTACGAAGCAGGAATCTCAACTAAAGCATCCCTGACAGATGGCCATCTAACCTCTGCTTCAAAACCTCCAAGGGAGGAGAGTCCACCACCTGCTAAGGGAGCCCATTCCACTGTTAAACAGCTCTTACCCTCAGAAAGTGTGAAGTCGGAATCTCCTTCCTTGTAACTTGAAGCCATGGGTTCGAGTCCTACCCTCCAGAGCAGGAGAAAACAAGCTCGCTCCATCCTCCATGTGACAGCCCTTGGGATATTTGAAGATGGCTATCATAACTCCTTTCAGTCTCCTCTTTTTCAGACTAAACAAACAGCTCCTTCAGCCTTTTCTTGCAAACAGGACCCAAGCACAAAAACACTCTCCCTCCTGAGATATCCAGCAACTGGTGTTCAGAAGCTTGGCTGGCTCCAACTCTCGTGGCAAAGCAGAGCCATCATAGCTAGTAGCCATGAAATTGTTTGATCCTCTTTTAAATCCTTTTAAATTTGTCTAATCCTCTTCTTTTCTTGCGGAAGGGCCATAGCTCAGTGGTAGAGCATCTGTCTTGCATGCAGGAAGTCCCAGGTTCAAATCCCATCATCTCTAGGTAGGGCTGGGGAAAGAGACCCCTGACTGTAACTGTAATGAATATAGGGGTTGCTTGTGCGTAAGTTGCCGCCACTCCTGGCTATGTTGCCTTGTTAAACCCTTTCTGTCTCGACAGCCCTTCACTTCGTGGCTGCCTCAGTCGCTAGCAGAATCCATCAGTGGGTGTTTCTTAAAACTTTTCCAGCATAAAAGCTGTTTGACGCCAAGTCTTCTCCTACTCTCCCTGCGCGGAAGTCTTCTGTGCAGGGAGGGTGTGGGTAGCCCTCTCGCCGATTCCCCCATCTGCCCCCCCTTTGTCCCTGGTGTTGCGCTGATTACCTTCCCCAGCTGATGAGCTGCCTCTCTCCCTGCTGGGTCCCTCTCCAGCATCATTTGGGAGCCTTCCCTCCGCCTCTGGCTCTGATGTCAGTTCCCTGACAGTAACCTTGGAGGTAAAAGGTAAAGGACCCCTGACCATTAGGTCCAATCATGACTGACTCTGGGGTTGCTGCGCTCATCTCGCTTTATTGGCCGAGGGACCCGGCGTACAGCTTCTGGGTCATGTGGCCAGCATGACTAAGCTGCTTCTGGCGAACCAGAGCAGTGCATGGAAATGCCGTTTACCTTCCCGCCGGAGTGGTACCTATTTATCTACTTGCACTTTGACGTGCTTTCGAACTGCTAGGTTGGCAGGAGCAAGGACCGAGCAACGGGAGCTCACCCCGTCGCGGGGATTCGAACTGCCGACCTTCTGATCGTCAAATCCTAGGCTCTGTGGTTTAACCCACAGCGCCACCCGCATCCCTGTAACCTTGGAGAGCTGCTGCCAATTCGTGTAGGCAGTACTGTGCCAAATAGACCAATGGTCTAACCATCAAGAAAAAGTGGCCGAGTAACTTCCGTGCGCTTCTTTGTAAGAATGACCAAAAATGTTTTCCTTTTCCGAAATAGATCACGTTTCTGGACTCCAAGAAGAGTCTCAATTTGAACATCTTTTTGAAGCAATTCAAGTGGTGAGATCTCGTTTCACAATTAAAAAAAAGAGCATTAAGGTCAAATGTTGATGAAAAATTAGCACTCCTTAGCAATCCTAGTAGATGCTGCAATCCTGTGGGGTCTTTTATTCATGCAATTCAATAGGATTTAAGGAAGTGTGGTTGTCCAAAAGATTGCAACCTGTAAATTTGTGCAAATGTTGCCCTGAATCCAGAACCTCCTACGTGCACGCAAATACCGTATTTTTCGTCCCATAGGACGCTCCGTCCCATAGGATGCACCTAGTTTTTTGGGGGGGAAATAAAGGGAAAATTTTTTCCCTTTATTTCCCCCCCCAAAAAAACCAGGTCGGGGAAACCAAACCAGGTCGAGGAACAGCGGGATGGCGGCGCTGCGCCTCCCCGCTGTCCCCTGAGCTTGTGGAGCTTGCGGATGTCTCCCCGTTGTGCGGGGCACTCTGATTCAGGGCGCCCCGCGCGCCAGGCAGCAGGCTGCTATCCGCAGCATAGAGAGCCCTGCGGGAACTCCCGCAGGGCTCCAACATGCTGCGGATGTCTGCCTGGCGCGAGGGGCGCTCTCCAAGCTTCAGCGAAAGCCTGCATTCGCCCCATAGGACGCACACACATTTCCCCTTCATTTTTGGAGGGGAAAAGTGCATCCTATAGGACGAAAAATACGGTAATTCCCACAAGCAGCTGTCTTGATTTATTTAAATAACAGTAATGGCATATTTTGACTAGTTTTTAGCTGAAGTATTCAGCCCAGATCTCTTTTTTGGCATTGAGGTGGTGTGAGAGGAAGAACCCCCAAAGATTGTAATAATTGTGCCCCAACGTGAGCCTGCAGCTGTCTGAACAGCAGCTAAACTTACGTTACTTTTATTTCAAGGTAGTTTTTTTCTTGCAGCAGCCTAGAGTATGAAAGACCCAAGTGGAATCCAGACACATTTTTAAAAAGTTGTGAGAAATGATTTTTTAAATGATTTTAAAAAATACATTGCATTTGCCATAGCTCAATCTCGCCATCTAGTGTCATATTTGTATAATGCACTTTTACAACACACTTAAAACGTTTTATGTGCAGCTGTATAGCCGAGTCCCCAGTTTGTTGATTGACCTTAGCAATAGATATTCAAAGCTAGATAGTGGTTAATAGCCATTGGTTGATCTACCCTCCTTGACTGTGTCTTAATTAGCTGATGACCAGCACTACAGCTTGTTGCAGTAACTCCATAAGACAATTATGCACAGAATGAAGAAGAGTTTGCTTTTGTTAGGGACAGGGAGGAGGGAGATTTGATTCAGTTTGCTTTTAGATGTGAACACACATTATTCACACTTTCTGAAGCACTACAGGAACCAAAACACGGTCATCCTTTGAATCTACACTACTCTGAATTTTGCAATGCAGTTCTTCCGTCAAGTAATGTGTCGGGGGGGAATGTGCACTCAGAAGAAAAGTGTGCATAGAAACATATATTCTTAGCAAAACTGACATACAAAAATGCACAATATATTAGTGACTACAAAATGTGTATATTAAGGGGAAATGCAAACATGTTGTATCAGAAGAAAATGGCATTATAATGCTAATGACTTTACATGAGGATTTGAAAACCCCAAAATAAATTAAAACTGATGTTGAAATTTGAAAAACTAAACTTAAGCTGGAAAAATGAGAAACTGAGAAACACAAAAATTGATAGGTTCTCCCATCCCTAACATTCATCCTGAACTGACTTGCCAGGCAACTTCATTGGGCAACCTTCAAATTCTAACATTATCAGAAGAGGTCATATGATTTCCCTGCCTCCACTCCCAGTTCATAATCCCCTGTCCCCGCAGGGCAGTAGTTGCATCTAACCAACAATCTCTTTGATCGATAGCCCAAATGTGGAGGTGGTTGACATGATCCAGAAAGGCGACCGGACGAAGTTTGACGTGGAGGTTCTCAAGCAGCTGCTGAAACTCCTACCCGAAAAACATGAAGTAAGCTGTGCCCTTCTTTCTAAACACACATAAGCAAAGTCTTATTTCAGTTCTTCTCTGTGTTGCAGTGAGTATGTAAACGCAGTGATGTTCTTGGAACTTAACCCTTCTGCTTTCTTCTCAGATAGAAAACCTGAAATCCTTCAAAGAAGAAAAGGACAAATTAGCAAATGCAGACCAGTTCTATCTTCTGCTCCTTGGGGTTCCTAGGTAATGGAAAGCCCCACATCTTTTAACAGGGGCTGTTAAGGAAATGAATCCTATGTTCTAACAGATTGACAGAGGCCCTGACATTGTATCTGTGGACATCAAGGTTCACCTCCCAATTTATGTGTTTTTAATTGAGAATTTTTGGCTTTTGTTGCTTAGTGAGGAGTTGTCTGTTTTGAGGGAAGGTTGGGTTTTTTTTTTGTCTTGCCTGCGTTTTATTAGTTTTTGGGAAGTGGAGGCATTTTATCTGTAGTACCAGAAAGGGTGTTTATTCAGAATTTTTTCTCTTGTAACTTGAAGCCATTGGTTTGAGTCCTACCCTCCAGAGCAGGAGAAAACAAGCTTGCTCCATCTTCCATGTGACAGCCCTTGAGATATTTGATGATGATAATAATAATAATAATAATAATAATAATAATAATAATAATAATAAATTTATTATTTATACCCCACCCATCTGGCTGGGTCTCCCCAGCCACTTTGGGCGGCTCCCAACAGAATATTAATAATAATAAAAAAGCAATAAAACATCAAACATTTAAAACATCCCTAAACAGGACTGCCTCAGATAGTGGTGCCATTTGTTATTCCACTAGTGTTGTATATCAGTGGTTCTCAACCTGTGTGTCCCCGGATGTTGTTGGACTACAACTCCCATCATCCCTGAGCTCTACCCTTTCTAGCTAGGGGTGATGGGAGTTGTAGTTCAACAACATCTGGGGACACACAGGTTGAGAAAGGCTGCCATATATTGTTTGACTACAACTCCCATCATCTCCTACCATTGACCATGTTGGGTGAGACTGATTAGAGTTGTACTCCACGGCCCCTGGGGCCCCCGCACTGGCTCCCCCTACAGTAAAATGATCCTCAGCTGAATAGGCCAGTCCACGTGGTTCAGTATAAGACAGTGACATATGTTCAGCCCACATCAGGTATACTGCTTTCAGATTTGGAGGTTCCACCTGCCTCTGGTGGCTAGTAGCCATGAAAAGACCTGTCTCTGTTAATGTGCCTGAGAATTCAGCTATCTAGAGGTGCCTGCAGGGAAACTGGGCCACTTAGATCAACATAACATAGCTTTGACCAAGCTCCTCCTCAACAAGAGCTAGCCTAAAATAATATCAATTCTTAGTTCTGATTAAATGCATAGCATGGTGTTCCCGCACTGGTTTTCTATGTATTTTTATTGTCGTTCAACCTGGACACGGAGGTCCAGCTCTGAGGGCCTTCTGGCGGTTCCCTCGCTGCGAGAAGCGAAGTTACAGGGAACCAGGCATACGGCCTTCTCGGTAGTGGCGCCCGCCCTGTGGAACGCCCTCCCATCAGATGTCAAAGAAATTAACAACTATCTGACTTTTAGAAGACATCTGAAGGCAGCCCTGTTTAGGGAAGCTTTTAATGATTGATGTTTTAATGTATTTTTACTGTTTTGTTGGAAGCCGCCCAGAGTGGCTGGGGAAACCCAGCCAGATGAGTGGGGTGTAAATAATAAGTAGTAGTAGTAGTAGTAGTAGTAGTAGTAGTAGTAGTAGTAGTTTTTATTAAATATTTTCTTGAGTTACAAAAGTTCATACCGTGTTTTTCCATGTATCAGACGACCTTTTTTTCTGAATTTTTTTGCGATGAATTGAGAGTCTTCGTATACACTGGTTAATATGCTGAGTAAGCGAGGGCTGGTGTTGCAGCAGTAGCAGGGAAATGTTGGAGAGGAGGCTGCTTACCTGATCTTCCCAGCTTAGGAAGAGTATTTGGTGAGTGCCAGTATGTGGTATATTACAGCACCAGTTCTGCCAGCCAGAGCGGGGGATCGTCGAAAAGCTGCTCAACAGCTCAGCGAACTTACAAAAGAAGCTCAAAAACTGTTGAGGGCTCCCAAAAATAGGAGTTGTCTTATACATGGGGTCGTCTTATACATGGAAAAGTACGGTACATCTTTCTCTATTTTCAGATCATAAAGTCCTTTTTACAGATCAGTTCTAGTTGATGTGAGACTTTAATGCTGTATACCATATAAAGTTGGGGGAGAAGAGAGAGCAGGGAAGAGAAGGGGGCAGTGCGCTTTCATCCTTTCAGCATAGTGTATGAGCGATGGTTTTGTGCCAGCATCACTCTTTCTGTTCCAGCTACCAGCTGCGGATTGAGTGCATGCTCATGTGCGAAGAGACGGCCGTTCTGCTGGAGATGCTGCAGCCCAAAGCCGAAACCATCAGGAGGGCCTGTGAAGGTAAACAAGGGCTTAACCCCTAGGTAGATCTTGTGTCAGTTTTTTAAAAATGTAGTATAAACACTTACAACTGGGAAACACTGGCCTACGAGCGCGCCAGTTGGAGAACAGCCTTTACCAAAGGTGTCGTGGGCTTTGAAGACACTCGAACTCAGGACGCAAGGGAGAAACGTGCTAAGAGGAAAGCATGCTTGGCAAATCCACACCGTGATCAACTCCTGCCCAGAAACCAATGTCCCCACTGTGGAAGGACGTGTGGATCCAGAATTGGCCTCCACAGTCACTTATGGACTCATTGTTAAAACCGTGTTTATGGAAGACAATCTTACTTGGCTATGAGTGATCACCAAAGAAGAAGAGATCTTTTGTGCTCCCCAATGTTTGGATATCCCATCTCAGATGGCGATGTCCCAAGAAATCAAACTCCCCGGGAGGTGTTCTACGGCAGTCCTATATAGAGTAGACCCATTGAAGTTAATGACTAACTTGGGTTCATTTATAGGTAGGACTCGGTCGAATGCAAGAATTGGCTTTTTTAATGAGAAACCAGGTCATATGCTGCCCCAATGCACAGGTCTGCGTTTGTGCAGGAAATGCAAACTTTAGCTGTCTTATGTACTTGGTGCCTCCAGATTAGGCTAGCACAAACCAGCCTAGTGATAGTGAATGGAATGGAGCCACGATCCGTTCGGCATGCAGTGTACTAATCCCATCTGCATAGCAACAGTTTCCAAAGAAACCTCAGCCCATAAATGAGCCCTTCACTTGAAAGCTAGCTTCCTGGCTTAGAAATCTGTTCTTCTCCATACCCCCCAAATTAAGGCATTTTGCTTACTCACGCAAAGATAACTCTGCAAGGGAGGACTGGGGGCACGATGGCAGGCCTCGCCTCTCTGTATGTTTCCTAACCTTTATTTGGCTGTAGCTCAGTAGTAGAGCTTTGCATGTAGAAGGTCCCAGTTTCAATTCTCCGCATATCTAGGGATTCAAATGTCTCCTGTTTTGAAACCCTGGGGATCCGCTGCCAGTCAGGGTAAACTGCGCTGAGCTAAATGGACCAGTGATATTTACTCATCATAAGGCAACTTCCTAGACTCCTGGTTCTAAATCTGGTATAGGAATCTTCCATGGTTATGCACAAAAAGAAAGTACCGTATTTTTGCTCTATAAGACTCACTTTTCCCTCCTAAAAAGTAAGGGGGAATGTGTGTGCGTCTTATGGTGCGGATGCAGGCTGCGCAGCTGTCCCAGAAGCCAGAACAGCAAGAGGGATTGCTGCTTTCGCTGCGCAGTGATCCCTCTTGCTGTTCTGGCTTCTGGGATTCAGATTATTTTTTTTTCTTGTTTTCCTCCTCCAAAGACTAGGTGCGTCTTGTGGTCTGGTGCATCTTATAGAGTGAAAAATATGGTACTTTCCCACACAATACAAACTGTGGAACTCACTGCTGCAGGAGGCAGTGATTGACACCAACTTGGATGGCTTTAAAAGAGGACTGGGCAAATTCATGAAGGAGAGGGTGATCAATGGCTGCTAGCCACAATCATAGAGTGGTCATTGGAAGGGACCCTGAGGATCATCTAGTCCAACCCTCGGCAATTCAGCTGTCTCATACGGGGATCGAACTTGCAACTTCGGCAATATCTAACCAGCTGAGCTATCCACTATCAGATGCAGTATTTCTCTAAAAACCAGTTGCTTGGAATGACAGATGGGAGAGGGCCGTTGCCCTAAGGTCTTGTTTTCAGGCTTTGTACCAGTTAATTTTTTCCCTCCCCCAGATCTCCTCACCAGCCAACGGTTGCCTGTTTTCTGTCAGTTGATCCTGAAAGTTGGAAACTTCTTGAACTACGTAAGTGATAGGTCTTTCCCTTCCTTTCCCTGCAGTTTAGGGATGGGAGAGAGATTTGTTTCAGTTCAGTTTTAAAGGCAACCCTACATACGTTTGTACTTCTGCAAACCAAAACATAGTTATCCCTCAAAATTCACACTCCTCTGAATTTTGCTATGCAGTTCTTCAGTTGGGTAATGTTCACAGAAAAGGCACACCCTAGGGCAAAGTGTGTGTAAAAATTCATTATTAATAATATTTAAAATAATAACATAAAAAAACCTTTCTATCTGGGGAAATCGTTTGCAAAAAAAAAACCACATGTACCATATTGGCCTGAATATAAGCCTCAGTTTTTCCCCACATTCTGACCATGAAAAGTTAAAGTGTGGATTATATTCGCGACCTTACGGTATGCAGCCAGGAGCGCAGGGCAAACAGCGCCAGGAGTGCGGCAAAGTGGCACCCGTCCCATGCGTAGTCCCCCTCCTCTCGCCCAAGGCCTGGAAGGGAGAGAGCGAGGAAGGGGAAAGGCTGCCAGAACACAGCACAGCTAACCCCCCCCCCCCCAGTATGCAGTCAGGAGCAGCAAGGAATGGAGCGGCTTATATTTGGGTATTTTTTTCTTTTTTTTCCTCCCCCCCTCCAATTTTAAAGGTGCGGCTTATATTCAGGTGCGGCATATATTCGGGCCAATACGGTATTTTAGGTGAATTTTTCGTGAGTTTTTTTATGTAAGAAAAAATGCTCAAACTGATGCGGAAATGTGGTGAACGGAACTTGACGACTGGAAAAATGAGAAACTGGCAGAAACCAAAATGGGCAGATTCATCTATCCCTACTGACTCTGTCAGAGACAGCATTTCTCTAAACGCCAGTTGCTAGCAATCTCTTTTGGGAAGAGTTCCATTGCACTCAGAACCTGCTTGCAAACATCCCATAATCAAATGGCTGGTTAATGTGAGAACAGGATGCTTATCTAGATGGGCCTTTTGCTTGAACCAGCAAGGCTCTTCTTATGGGTCCATTATGGTGTGTTTTTCTTCTTTCCACAGGGAAGTCACACGGGAGATGCTGATGGCTTTAAAATTGGCACTTTGCTCAAACTAACAGAAACTAAAGCAAACCAGACTCGCATTACGCTGCTCCACCATATTTTGGAGGTATTTCCTGATATTTCGTGTGTTTTATATATATGCTGTGTGAACCGCCCTGAGATCTGTGGATGGAAGGCGATATACAAATTTAAATGATGATGATAATAAATGTTTTCTTTTTTTGCTTAGGAAGTAGAAAAAAATCACACAGACTTGCTGCAGCTTCCCAAAGACATTGAATATGTTTCAAAGGCAGCAGGGTAGGAACGCATTGTGTGCATGCATGCATGTGGCCGGGTGTGTTTTAAAAAATGTAAAGTTGTTGCCAATAAAAAAATGAGACTGTCAGGGCTTTGGTCTTTGAATGTCATACTTCAGAGCAAGAGTGGGGAACTTGCAACCCCCTACAGATGTTGTTGAACTGCCAGGTCACGTCAGTCCCAAACAGCATAGCCAGTTGTCAAGGATGATGGAGACTGTAGTCCAAGATTTGGCTAGAGGGCCCCTGTTCCTGTTTCCAAATGTACTGTAGCAGTGGCGTAGCGTGGGGGGTGCAGGGGGGGCTGGCCGCACTGGGTGCAACATCTGGGGGTTAGGGGGCGCAAATCCATGGGTTAGGGGGCGCAAATTACTTGCCTTGCCCCGGGTGCTGACAACCCACGCTACGCCACTGTACTGTAGTGAACTTCCTCATAGTTTTTAATCCTCTGCCCAAGACCTACAGTTGCCTGACCTTGATCTCTGGAAAGAGCTTTTATATAAAATAGGCAAGGGCCTTTATGTACAACTTGTTGGTGCTGGGTTTCTTTATTTTTAATTATTTTGCTTTTAATTTTTTAAATAAAATTACTGTATGGTTTTATGTTTTTGCATAGCAAACTGATGCAATATATTTCTCTCTCACACACACACACATTATTCTCTCTCTCTCTCTCTCTCTCACACACACACACACACATTATATTTTGCCTTGGGATTTTGGGGTGCGAATATCTCCTATCAATAAATAAACTTCCAATGGGAATTTTATCCCTCAAAAGCCCCACATAACTCCCAGTTCCTTCCCAGGATTAGCAGATCCAGACGCCAGAACTTGTGGCCTGTTCCTTTTCAGGATCAACCTTGATGTGATACGTTCTGAATCCAGTTCCAATCTGAAAAAGTTGCAGGATCTTGAACGGAAATTGTCATCATCAACGGAAGACGTGAGAGCCCAGTATGGAAAAGCCATTCAGGTTGGTGTGCGACAGGCTCACTGCACTTAGAGGCCTCCGCCATTTTGCCAGGGCAGTCTGCTGAGGTGTTTGTTGGTTTGTTTTTTTAATTCGGACCTAAATCCAATGTCTTTCAGGAGAGCATCAGCGCTAACAAGAAGTTGGAGGCCGAGTTCGAAGTCATTGAAACGAAGAAAGTAAAGCTTGCCAACTACCTCTGCGAGGACCCAAACAAGTTGTCTTTGGAAGATATGTTTAACACCATGAAAACTTTCCGGGATCTCTACATCAAAGCGTTAAAGGT